>NW_020955715.1:665118-682816 GCF_003031625.1 Empidonax traillii
GTATGTGACGAACTTAAGTATTCCTCTGGATTACAAAACATTTGCACAACAGATGTACTAGATATTATTAGCTCCCTACCCTAATCTAAAAGACTAAATTTGATCTCTAAGATTGGTTTTAAGGACTTAGATCAAAGTTGAACTTTCTAAAGTGCAACTCTTCTTTGCATTTCTTGCCTCTTCAACAATCTGTAGAGTAAAGCAATTGGACGTAATAGTTTAGGATGTCAGTTTTTATGAGGACTCTAATGCATATATTTTTCCATTTGAATACTTAACTTTGAACAAATTTTATTATCACACCTGGGTTAATTTTTCTGAGGCAATCATCTGACATAGGGTTGTGAATTTGACACTTCCGAAAAGTCATTCTGGGAACTTTTATTATTGTCACTGTTTTTTTTTTTTTTTGTTATGGTGGTAGTCACTTTCTTGTCTATTTGGGTTTTTTTGCTTTTGGTTTAATTTTTTTGTTTATTTTAAGGATGTTATTCAGGGGGTTTTGTTTGTTTGGGGTTCTGTGGTTTGATTTTCTTTGTTTGTTCATTTGTTTGTTTTTCATTTCCATTTTATTTTCTTACCAGCAAAGCTGGAAAATTGTTTTAATCAGAGTATGTTGACTATGTCACACCTGCAGCTCTAGAGCTGACTGACCAGTCATTATGAAAGTTATCAACCAAAAAATGACAAATAACCAGATGTAAAGTAGTTAAATAAAATTATTCTGGCAATTTGCTGTAAAAGCTTTATGTTGATTTCATCATTGATACTTCACTGAGATTTTAATAACTTTCAAAGCAAATGAGACATGAAATATTTTCAAACCCTCTGTAGCCCCAACTATAGTAAAATTCAGTATTTTATTTCAAAGATTAAGCACTGCCATGTGTTTTCAAAGTCCTGAATTATCCCTTTACTGTCTGGTACCTGTTCAAGGGACCTTGTTGTAACACTTTTTCAAAATGACCTTTCCTCCCATCCACCTTTCTAGCAGTGCTACGGCTTGTTTAAGAAGTAACTTTTTAGAGAGAGACAGAGGGACCTAGCAAAATAGAAATGTCTGCACTTTGTCAAATGTAAAGGAGAGATTTTCTTAACCCTTTTATGTATGTTTCTGTATGCATAAATGTATATTTATATATGTGTGTTACTATTTATATATATGTATATTATAGCAATTTTATGACACAATACTGACTCTGAAATTCTCTCAACTTTATTTGCAATTATCATATTACAGAATTATCACTGTGGAAGTGAAGGGAGCAGTGATGAAAATTTTCAAAGCCATTAGTCTGATAGGTCTTGACTGATCAAAATTGTGTGGAAGGCACCACTGGAGGTCATCGAACCCAATCCTCCTGCTCAGGCAGGGTACCTCAGTGCATGCTACTCAGGATTGTGTCCAGACAGTTTTTGAATCTCTCCAGGGAAGGAGATATTCGCTCCACAACCTCTCTGGGAAGCACTCAGGCATCCGCAAAGAAGTTCTTCCTCATATTCAGGGTAAACTTCCTGTGTTCCAGTTTCTGCCCATGTTGCCTCTTGTCCTATCATGTGCCACCACCAAGAAGAGCCTGACTCCATCCTCTTGACACCCTTGTTTCAGATGCTGATGAATTCACAAAGTTCTTTCTCAATCATTTCTTCTTGAGAATGAACAGGCTCCCTCAGCCTTTCCTCATACGTGAGGTGCTCCAGTCCCCTAACCACATTCATAGAGCTTTGCTGGCCTTGCTCCAGGATCTCCATGTCTTTCTTGTACTGGGGAGCCCAGAACAGGACATAGTACTCCTTGACCTTCTCTCTTCCTGTGTTAAAATGTACATAGAAAACAGTAGAAAGGCTACTGAAAGGCACACAGAGGTTTTAGTAGGAAATCTATTTGAAAAGCTCCAGCTATGTCACTTACAGTTCATGGTAATAACTGCTTGTATGTATAAGAATATAAAATATTTTTTTCCAGTGGATATTTCAGTTCTCCTCAGGTCAGCTTTGTATGAAACACTTAAAACTCCTGATGAACTTCATTATTCGGAAGTGATGTTGCAGGCAAAGAACAAATTAGGCTGCTTGTCTCTGGCAGAAATTGTGAGTACTGATGGGTTTTATTTGCGCATTATGTATGATAAAAAGGTTCTGCCCTGGATTGGATCCATGGGATGTCAAGGCTTTAAAAAAGAGTTCTGGATAGCTAACATATTTATCCCATCTACCCATTCACCTGTGTATAAGACATGTATGAATGTTGTATCTAATTTTTAAAAGTAGTAATTTAGACCTAGACGACCAGGCTTTTTGATATAGATATAGCTAAACAAGGCAGATAAGTTTCTAATAAAAGTTTCTAAGATACTTTTATTTCAAGAGCAGGTATTTTTCTCAGGAAAGAGAAAAAGGTCATTATAAAAAATTCAGCCATCACAAGACAATTTACAGATTGCTTTACTGTTATTGGCTTTTTTTCATTAGGTTCCTGAATATCAGAAGATTCAAGCAGCATATTTTTTATTGGTAGTAGTTATATTACTATTATTATTTTTTTGTCTTGAATACTACTTTAGATAGCAGGACTTACTTTTTTATCTTTATCCTTAAAGACAAATTGATTTGTGTGCGGCCTGCAAGGGCTGAACTTGTACTGGGTACCATACCCACTCATTTACATTCTGTGTACTTGAATTGCTTTATTGCATAATGGTGGGTGATTTAATTGCACATCCCAAACAGGAGTGGATACAACAGGCATGACTGCCTGATTTCTATGAGAAGATGAAATAATTTCAAATTTAAGCTGCTCATCTGAATGGGAGAGGAATTTGGTTAAGGTCATAATCACAGCTACAAGAAGAAAGATTTATTGCAAGCATATATTTATGAAAAAAACCTTGTCTAAAAAGAGCAGAAAAGAGCTAAATCAGCAAGAAATACTTTGTAATCCTGAATTTAAAGAATTTTAATCTGAAAGTTGACATGTCACACTGTAGGATAATGAAAACAGATAGGATTACGGCATAAAAAATGGAGGTGTAGAGTGTTAGGGAAAGGATGAATACTTTAGAAGTTCAAGACACTGACAAGAAATCCATAAGCTAATGAATAAGTATATGATTACAAGTCACAAGCCCAGATTCGGTGACTGATTCATGTGACGTTACACGGACTGCTTAATACATTTGGTCTTTTGCTTGCTTTTGTTCAAAATGGAAATAAATGCTTGCCTGTCTTTCTAAAGCACTTCCAGCCTCAGGACAACATTGTTTGCATTTGCATGCTGTTGCTAAAGCTGGAGTATTTTATCAGCTATATTGCTATCAATGGGTGTAATGTACAAAACAGCAATAATTTTTCTTTTTCCTTTGGCACAGGAAATGAAGTGGTATATTAGAGTATGTATTTATAGTTTATATGCCAAGTAGTGCTGCATTTCTCATTTCTCAGAGAGTGTCACATGAAATGCCAAATGGAAAGAATAGTAAGAGACATACAGTTGTTCGCTCATAGTTGCACTTGCAGCAATATATTCACTTGGCTTTGTGGAGTCCTAAACAGTAATTTTTTTGTGTGATTTCAAATTCGATGCTTAACAGCTAAAAGTTATTATGGTTTTTTACTTCTAAAATATGTGAAGCAAGTGAACAAACAACATTTAAACAGTGATTGTCTCTGCCCTCTCAGGAGTTAGAGTGAAACGAAAACCCTCCCCCATCACTTCTTCAAACTTTTAGTTGGCAACATTATCCAACTACTAATGCAATAGCAGGAAATTGGAAATACGTCTTCACTTTCACCAAGGGGAATCATCAAATTTTTTGAATAATCCATATTTAAAAAAATTACACCCATTTCTGTTGTCACTCATCGTACACACCCATTTATTTTCAATATCCACAGGTTCTCCAAGTAAATGTGTATATACATACTGCATAAACACATGCAAACACACACACTAGGTAATATAAAGCAGAAAACCAATCTTTACATTCAGAAGTCAGGAAGTAATTTGAAACAGCAACTCGTCTTACCAGTGAGATTAGAACATTCTCTGTGCTAATAGATATAACTTTTCTTGAAGATGTATTACTCTGGAGATTTACACCTGATCAAAGCCACACCTTCCTCAGCCAATGGAGTTGTGAAAGTTTAAACCACACGCAAAAAAAAAAACCCTCCCAATGAACTCTCTTACAGAAAATGTGTCAATTTAAAGTCTTGTTGGTTTAATTGTCTGTTTTTTCCCTTCTTTTTTTCATATTAATGGTTTTCTTCCTTTTATTTTCAAAACAGGACTAGGCAAAAGTAACAGAACATTTGAATTTTACTGCGGGAAAAGGTAAACCTCTGCACCACGGAGTAGTTTTTAGATATTATGGCAGATTTCAAATCCAAATTAAAAACAAGCCTTAACTCCTGGTGACTACAAATAAAGTAATTAAAGTAAAAAATGGTCTTAACTACCTTCAGTCATCCCAAAACATCACAAGTATGAAGACTTAGTAACAATATATAAAAATATTTAGCAGCATTTAAAGGCTAAGGTTATAAATATGGAGTTCAATTCAGAGGTGGCAGCTAACCTATTTTTTAATACATTACTATCTTTTGCCCTATTCACTCCCTTTCTATTCCAATTTCCTAAAAAAAAGTTACGAAGGGATTGAATGTAATTCTATGTGTTCAGTTTGTTTATAACATCCATACACACCTCTAACTTCTCATTGATAAGAACTTGTATAGATAATTCCAGGTTCTGTAGTTGTGCCAGCAGGTGCCAGAAGGACAGTATTTTCAGTGATGTTGTTGAGATGTGACACATTTTCTGTTTGCTATCTGGAAAGGAGTTTATCCAATCAGTCATTTTTCATCCAACTCTCTTCCTATGTTAAATGTCTTTATCAGTGTGATCTTTGTCTGTCCACTGTCTTAAACTGCTGTGCCTCTTCCTAACCAGCACTCCACTGTGACTACTTGGGACAACTGCCTTTCCCAGCAGCGATTCCTCATGTTAACTATGGCAGAGAATTGCGCTGTAACCTCTGTGGCCTTTGTAATGACAAGCTGATTAGCGCACAGCTTCTGTCAAGGAGCGGGTGTTCAGCCTGTTGGAAGACAGATTTCCACAGAAAGGGTAGACAGCTGATTTCTAGAGGTTTAGCAGAGCACAGCATGAAAGAGCTGAAATGTACATGAAGCATGCTGAATAATAAATATCTGTGTTTCCATATGAATGTTGGTGAGCTGCAAATCAGTTGAATTTACTCCATATTCACAGCCTCCAGAAAAGACTTGTAAAAATAATTATGTATACATAGTAATAATAACTGCATAGTCCAGTAAATATTAAATTTTTCCTCTAAACATGAAAAGCTCATCTGCCTTTTAATGGACTTTTATTATAATTAAAAAAAAATGTTCCTATTCCACTGTTATGGAAATCAGGTAAAGATTATTTTTTTACAAACTTAGGGATTGAGCCATGAATCTTATGATCTGCAAAATCTAGGGAAACAATTAATAGTATAATTTAATTTAACTGGTATGTATATACATAATATTGAGGCAATAAGAAATACAAATTGATTTTCAGGGGAATTAAAAAATAATATTTCACAATGCCAGTCACATTTTTAAGCAAAGAGAACAAATTCAGTGTTTTGCTTTACTGAATTACAATTTATTTTCTTCAGTTTTTCTGTTTACATGCATTTTTCTTGGCTTATGAAGTATTTAGCTAAGTACTATGTGGAATTCTGATTAAACACAATGAACATAATCACCATAAAATGATATATATGTTTAATAGTTATTTTTTAATCTAATAAATAGATCTGGAAATAGAAACATGTAAGGAATCATCATTCAGCCAGAGTATCCTGGCAG
Source organism: Empidonax traillii (assembly GCF_003031625.1). Lineage (NCBI taxonomy): Eukaryota > Metazoa > Chordata > Aves > Passeriformes > Tyrannidae > Empidonax > Empidonax traillii. Next base: position 670,999 of record NW_020955715.1, read on the forward strand.
GCTAATCAAAAACCCATTTTCAGCATGTTATTTTTGTTAATAGTTTGGAAGTACAAATAAAATGATTGCCAGTAGAAATTACAGATTACAAAAATTGGTAGGATTCTAAATCTGCAGAGAAATCTTGCTTAAAAACCTTGCCCACTTTTATCTTCATAAATCCCAGATTATTATTCAGAGTTTACAGAAAACCAGCAAAAATTCCTACACTGTTGCCTAGGAAAAGGACTATGGGATGAATGAGAAGAAAATGGTGGTTTTTAAAAGGGATGTGGTGTCCTTAAGTGTCTTTTGCCAGATAACTTAGGAAATAAGTAGATGTGATCCTTGATGTGAAGACAAAGTAGAAGGTAACAATGGTATTGCAACTTTAGTGGCATAACTACTGCAGTTTCAGTGCTGGTTGATTACGAGCCAGCAGTGTGCCTGGGTGGCCAAGAAGGCCAATTGTCATGGATTTGCACACCAGCCAGCCCCTGGGGCTGAGGATGGTTTTGTCTAGGTGGATTTCTGGAGAAAAAGCCAATCAAAACTTTTAGTAACGCTTTTACTAATTACCTATTTAAGAAAACAGAAGAGAAGCCTGTGGCGCAGTTGAAATTGAGAGCCATGTAGGGAGTGGTGTCAGGCCCCAGATGGGGGCCAGGCCTCCCTCCTCTCCCGGCCCTGGGCTGGGGGCAGTTGTGGCACTGAAAACCTCCCTTCTCTCCTGTAAGAGGGTAGAGAAAAAAGAAACTTCAGAGAAGGACTGACAACCTGGACAAGACGTGCTGCAAAATGAATTCCAGAGAGAGAGAGAGAGCACAACCTTCAAGGTCGAAGCTAGCAGCAGTAGGAGAGAGAAGTTCGAAGGGGGGGGGGGGCTGCTCTCTCCCCCCTCTCTCGCTCTCTTTCTCCCTTCAGCAGGGAAAAGACTGAAAAATAAATCCCTGGAAGATTATTGGGTTGAAGAGACCCCCATGTGGCTCATAAAGGAGCATGTGGATGCACGAGGAAGCCGAGACTTCACGAGAAGGCCTGAAATGAAACAGAGTCCTGCTGGAGGCTTGTAGGACATGGAGAGACTTACGCCGGAGCAGAACAGCTCGGGTAAGATGCTGGAATCTGAGTGAGGGATCCATGCTGCTGCTGGAGATTTGTGACCCTGAGTTGGGATCCAAGTGAGGGATTCATGCTGGTGCAGCTAAATTTGTGATCCTGAGAGACAGCAGAGAATGGAAGACCTGTTGTCCGAGAGATGGACTCGCGTCGGATAAGTCTATTAAGGACTGTTCTCTCGTGAGAAGGGACCTCATAGGAAACAGGGATGGACTCAAAAGTCATTATCCCCTGTGACCCTGTGGTGAAGATCCATGGTAGGCAAGTGTCCCCTTGCAGTCCATGGAAGAGAAGACCTTCAGGGCCTGGGTAACCCCCCAGACTCTGGTCTTAGCCCATCCTATGCCAAATGAGTATCTACCCACGATTTCTATGAACATATGAATTATATGTATCCTGACTTTCTGTTCATCTCAGAAAAGAATAAAGCAAGTTCTTTATTCTTAGTGGCAATTTAAGAACAAAATATATTTTACATATTAAAGGTTTCACTTACCATTCTTCACCTCACCTACCTTTTCCCTCAAACTCTTTCCTGTAATTATAAGAAGGAATAGAGGTAAGACTGTTACTTGCACAGCAGAATTAAGATGCACAAAGGATAGCTGATTCCTTTAATTGCCCTAATATTTGCTGTTTACTTCTTGAATCAATTTAAAAGGTCTTAGCTTGGGGAATCCTTGGGATGATAGACTTAATAAATACAGCATAAAAAACCCCTTGTCTTATTTCAACCAGTCTACTGTTGGCCCGTGTTTTCAGTGATAAAACTATAATGCAGTATGAAAGTTTTCCCTGGTTACAAGTTTATTCCATCAATTTTTAAATATTCAGAACAATAAACAGTTTTTCTGGAGTAAAATTACTCCATGTAGATGCTTAGTTCCCCTTTGTCAATGCTGTAATTGAAGTGAAGAATTTCTTATAGTTTCATAGGATTTATCTTTGCCACTGTTTCTCAGTGATCTCAACTATTTTAAATAGCTAGTAATAATTTATATTTTCACTGTCTGAATGTGCATAATATGCTACACCAGATCAAAGGCTCATCCAGCTCTGTACCATCTCTCTATCAGTTAGATGGAGTGCTTCTCTGCTCACTGGAAGATGCTAGAGAAAACAGTACAAGAAAGTGAACAAATAGAGCATTTTACAAATTATTAACGTACAGACAGAAAACAAAACAGAACACAGTAGTATTTGTTCATATCTTGAATATCTTTGGTAATTCTGATTTCTTCCCTATCTAGGGGGGAAAAAAACAAACAAAAAAACCCCCAAAACCACAAACAAACAAACAAACAAAACAACAACAAAACCCAACCAACCAAACAAAAAAACCCAAACAAACAAACCAACCCCAAACTAACCCACCACCAAAAAAACTCAGGGGAAAAAAAAGAAAGAAAAAAAAATCAAACCCAAACCCCTAAACCAACCAACCAACCAACCAAATCAAACCAATAAAACTCCCAAAACTAAATAATTTAAAAAATGCAGGATTCAGGGCTCCAAGATAAGGAGATATTTGAAGACAATGATTATTTTCCTAATCCGTTAGGACAGAGTAGGTTGAGACACTCCAGACTGAGTTTTCATGGGGTTGGAAAGAAGCCATATGGTAGGCAACTATGAAAATAATTATTAATGGGATGGTAAGCAAGGATTATGTTGGTTTATTGTCTTTTTTAGTGCACATAGGTTACATCAAATTAAATTATCAAAGGAAGGTCGAAGGAAATATCTTCTTTTATGTACATTCTCCCACTCATTCATGACTTTGGAGACCTGCATCATTCCTTTTCCAATCTCTTTTCTAAAAAAATTCAAAGTCTATTTACTCTTTCCTTGTGTGGATTTATTCCACATTTCTCAGTGTACTTTTTGTCTTTAGTTCTTTTTCTACTTCTATTTGCTTCCTTTTCCTATAGAGGTTATAACTTACATAGTATTGAAAACAAAGGGTTGTTAGTGCTCTATGTGATGGTATCCCATATTTATTTTTCCTGCCAAATCTTTACACCTCACTTAATTTTTTTAATTTCACAGAACTATAATACATGAACTTGCACCTTCTCTAACAGTTGGATAATTTATTCAGCAGAGCAATAGAGCAGAGGGATGGAGTTTTTAATGATATAATTATGCATTTTTAACTGTGAGAGCTCTGCTATATAGCAATTGAAAGCAATCTTGAACAGTTACAAGACATTCACTTTCAACAAATTTTATTTCCAGTGATAAATGAAAAGTTGAAACTATTCAGTCACTTTAGAAAGCTTTCTGGTCTGTTGCCTTTTTTTCAATCAACAATTTCAGTGGTAATTTCATGCATATGCTGTGCTGTTGTGTGTATCCATGTGTGCATCTTAATGCTTTATTAATACATTAACAGGCAGAGATAAAGCGAGAGAGAGAGAGCTTGGCAACTGCCTTTTTAAAATATAAATACATATATAATAGAAATAACACGAAAGCAGTATTATGCCATAGATTTCTATGTTTCAAAATATTAGTATATTTTTTGTTGCTGTAGACAGTAGGGTAGCTTGAACTTATTGGCTTGAACTTGGTTATTGATGTCTATCCCATAGCAATGAAGTAGTTACTTTTTAAAACTTGGTAAATTGCAAGTAAAGTGTTTTGAGAGCACTGCAGGTGCAAAATAAAACCAGCAGTGAGATTATGTTTTACACATGAATCAAAATAAAAGCTTATGGATGTTATAAACTGTGTCTAAGGTTAGCAGAAAAAGAAACAATGTACAGATAAGACTATGTGGTATTTTTAGAAGATATACTGATGGTAAAGCTAATTAATTACCAAACTAACCAAGAATAACTTGGCTTCCAAATGAGTTGACCAATAAATAAATAAAACTGCATAGCATAAACATGCTTCTTGATGGTTTGTAATTAACTTTCCCTTAAGAAGTTTTGGAATGATCATGCCTATAATTCTTTTCAGATTTTAAACCCTCCATGATGTCAATGGTTCCACTTGAGCATTTTTTATTACTAGGAACCTGTAATGACCAATGACACAGTGTAGATGATATGGCTAGAAATTCAGTGCAATAGAAATGAGGTTTGTGACAATGAAAAAGAAAAAAAAAAGCAAATGGCAATTAAAATGCAGTTGTAAATATCTGTGTTGTAATTGCTTCTTTGTTTACTGCAAGTGAGAGATGGAAATCAAAAACTTTTGATTCATTACAAAAAAATTGATGGGTCAAAATAAATTTTTCTGAGGCAACTTTTGAAATCATTGATATTTTCTGCCAAAAAAAGAAATTGAAACAAAATTATTTCTTTATTATTTAATATATTAATTTGGGGACTTTTGTTAAAGGATTTCAAAGAGATTTTTGACTGTTGAGTTTTTTATTCCCTCATTTATAATTCTGTACACAACATTGCTTTGACTTTTAAAGTTTTACTTGGTCTAAAAACAACTATGTTGTACTTCCACTATCAGAACTGGAACATTTCCTATGAATTTTTTGTTTGTTTGTTTTATTTTGCTTCCAAACACTGTTACAGATTATTCCTACAGCAAAGAGATATATCAGATATATAGCTTAAACATTGAGAAGATGCTATGGAAAGTATAGTGGAGAAAGAAATTATCATCTATTCTATGATTCTGTGATCTATTTCCACCATTTTTCATCTATCACCACTGTGAGAAAGGAATTATGATTATGTAGAGGAGGTCAGCAAGAGCATAGGACTCGCACTAGAGAAGAATCTTTCCAAGATGTATTTAATTTTGTTTAAAGATAAGGGAAATGGGTCATTATTATTTTTATTCCCAGGGACTCAAGCACTGAAAAAACAGGATGACATCTGTGGCATCAGGTACCAAGCAAGATGAGAATGCTGGGCTTCTTCACAAATTTATATGAGGGACAGTGAAGATTTTCATGCCCACCTCAGTTACAGAATGAGTGCCATGGCCTTAGAGAGAGGTGTGCACAAAGACTGTCATGTTTCAGGCAGAAAGTCATGAAAAAAATAGAAACCTAAGGAATTGTTTGGCATCCTAAAGAAAGCTTTTCCTGCAAATCCATTTCCTCTGACTGCCACATTTATGGGAACTAGCAATGTTGTTTTGGCTTGGCCAGATATCTATTCATCATTAATAAAAATGTTGTGTATATTTTTTAGTGTGAAATTTTTGGGTTAATTCTAAGTAGAATATTTTGCTACAGAAAAACTTTTAAGGTTTTTTTTCTCATTCCCCACTTCATAACACCTCTTTTAAAAGGCTTGCTTCCATCTGTTCTGAACAGTTGGTTCCAAGTAGATAACAATTAGACTGATTTTTAGTTTCTTTTCATTGTGGTGATGCAGTGTTTTTAATTTCATTTTCAAGTAAACAAACATTAAAATACAATTGTGTTTAGGAAAAATTATTATTACAGGTAATTGCTTCTAGCACTGCATTCCAAATTTTAAAGTCATCTTTTAACAAATGTCACTCATAAATCTGGCCATTTCCAAATTTGGGTAGATTGAGATTGCTTCTTTTAACTTTGTTTGATAATAGTTTAATTCCCCAGTGCACAAGAATATTAAAATAATAATTCCAAACAATGAACGTCAGCTTATTCTTTTGTTACCTGCTGCTCTGGGGTTTGGTTTGGTTTATTTTTTGTTTCAGCACCAGGAGATAATTATTCTCTATCACACAGCATGGATGTCACTCAGTGAGATGTTCTCCACGACTGCCAAGTTGTGGTTTTACAGCTGTTTCTAGCAGCTCTGTCTTTCAACTATGTTGTAGGTTTGGTTTTGATCTTTTAAGTCCATCAGACCAGATATCTGAAAATTCTTGACTGCAAGTTTTCAAAAATCAACATCTTTGTTCTTCCCCCATGGTTTATTCACCTTTCTCATCCCTCTGCAAAGTTCTATCACATTTCTCTAAGAGGACCTGGATATTAACGATTACCTCTAAAAAAGCAGCCAAAAGAGCAAATAGAAACCCCATCAACTCCAAAAGATACTGTTTGTTTGACAAGTTTTCAAAAAATAAAATAGATTATGGGTTTTCCTCTATAGTGAAGCAGTGTTATTCGCTGATTTTATGTCTGCCTAGAGGATTAATTATAGAGTAGTCAAGCCTCATATAGAGAATAACCTCTGGAATTACAAGATTTTCCTCACACTTTGTATGCTCAAAACAAAGAGATATTATACACTGCGCAAGAAAACCCCAGTATGTGTCTTGTTAACATAAATGAGACTGAGCAGTCTGGTGCAAATTCAGAAGTAGTACATAACAATATGAACTAAGCTCATATTTGCTTGTATTCCCTTCACAATTCTCTCTACTTCATAGTTTTGAGTGTAAGCTCACTTATTATGTGTGCTAAAAGCAAAATGGCATTAAATCTGTCATAGCTTGGCTGCTAGTGACTTTGGTATTGCATATTTACCTGCAGTTTTATAGGATGGGGAGCAATGAGTGCAGTAGCTTGCATGCAGCCAGGAAGCATGGGTCAGTGACTTGAATGCTGCAAATAGATCTAAAACTCAGGTTTTGCACAGTATCAAAACCATATAAGCAATAATTATAAACTATCTAATTCACTGTAGGAACAGAGGAGGGAATAGGCTATTCTATTTTCTTGCTATGAGTTCATCTAGAATGGAAAACACATTTTTAGTCAGTGTTCTATTTGGTAAACAGTCTCTACTTGGATAGCTACCAATATCTTAGCTCTTCTCCAGTGCAACTGCTGCTTTCCTTTCCACTTTTTCCATGGTAGGAATTAACAATCAGTTTAAATGCATTAGGAATATCAGTTGCATCTTAAAAAAAAAAATGGATAAAAATAAATATAAAAGCAATTTCACTTCCACTGGGTTATCTAGTAGAGTTTTTTTCCTTCAGTATCCAGATATATGGAAAATAAATTCCTAAATTACAATTCCTAAATTACAAGACCTCTATTTTCTATTAGACATCCTAGTATCATTAAGTGTGACTTTGGTACATCCTATAAAGAGTTTCAGATCAGTTCTAACCAATCAAAGGAAGAGACAGGTTATTCTACTTCAGCTGAGCTTTAAAGTGTGTGGGATTTCACTGAAGCTAGTTAAAATTCTCCTTGCTGGTGCAGGGCTAGTACAGCATTGGGAATTTACTCTCCTTGGGACTCAGTAATGAAATGAGACTTTTGAATTTCCTGGGAAACAAATTGGAAATTCAGATAGTGTGGTTTATGGTGAACATGGAAAGATCTATTGGGCTCAGAGAACTGAAGCTAGAGAGTGAAAATCTAGTGTTCTAAAGTTTGGGAGGGTAGGAACAGAGAAGAAAAAAATAAAAATAATTTTAAAAAAGAAAGAGAGAAAATTAAATAAGATACAAAAAGGTAATAGGGTTCTCATACAGGCTTCATGAGTTTTAAATAAATGTCATAACAACTTAAAAATTCATACGGCTCTAATCCAATGCAAATTACACTTGTGAAGCTGTGAACTGAATCAGACATAAAGCATTAACAGGAACCCACAAAAAATATTCTCTATCTTATTCCCTAAATTTCTGATATAAAAATCTGAACAAATTTCTTGAGACTATATGTCCAGCTCAACGATCAAACACTGGATATGTCATGCTTTTGGTAAATACACTGTGTGAATTTACTGTGTCTTTTGCAAAGCATGTATTGCAAAAAAAGAGAGCAAATCAAGGTAACTGCCTTGTTTTTGCAACATACATATTACCATGTTAATGTAAGATGATATTTTTTATTGCCTGCTTTTTCAGAATATAGATTATACTGTTCTTGAAAACAGTATATTTGGAGGAATATTATATGCAAGGGTCCTGATCCAGTTTACAGCTACATCCATGTAGCACTTCTTGCAGAATTATTAATCAGGAATTATATAGAGATCATAAAAATAATAGATATAATTTAGATAGTTTCCTCTGTAAATATATAAATAAATGAAAGATACCAGTTTGATCATGGGAAATATTCTGAAGGACAGACTGTTGATTTCACTTGTAAAACAGAAGGGTTATGCATGTAAACATATAACCTAGGGGACAATTTAAAAGCAAACTTGGTTTTGCAAACTACATCTTTTCAAGAAGAACTAGGGAATTGCAATCACTTTTTTTTTTTTCCCTTTACTTGCCCCCCTCCCCCAAATGACCAAAACAATCTTGCAAGGAAAAAACAACTATAAGCACCCTCCCTCCTCCTTCCCCTGCAAACTCCCAAGAAAGTCTTTGAATGATAAGCAGAGCTGTTACAAGATATGGGGCCAGTGTACATCCTCAGAAGAGTTTTGATCAGTTATCCCATAGCATTTTCCTTCTAACTTCTGAAGGTTGGTTTGCTCATGAACCTTTTGCACTGCCCCAAAAACATATTTTTTCCTCAAAGGATGAAGAACTGTAGAAAAATGTGTAAACAACAAAGAGCTTGCATATTCAGTCACTCAGATCTCAAATTAACTTTAACTTTGATTATTTTGCAGCATGATTTTTTTTTCATGTTGCACATTGTATAATCTCAAAATGGTAGTAATTTCAGTTCAAATATCACCTTGAGAACAAGATGATTATCCAAACTATTTACACTTCTTGATGTGGAACTTAAATCTCACAAGAACAGAGAGACTAATGAAATTTCTGGGGCTTTTTTCTCAGAGGTCAGATATACCATTATAACACTTTATCATTATATTTGATATTTCTATTCCACTTGGATCAGAAATTATAGAGGAAAATACAAATTAAATCTTATGCAAAAGGGAAAAGCAAAAATGACCCTAGCTTTTTACAGCATCAAAGGAAATCTCATCAAGTTCAGGTAATTCTCATTTTTACTGGAGCTGTTTAATTATTTTTTCTCAAGCAGAGCATTACAGTTTCTTACACTCTGTAATAAGTTATGACATGTTTTAGGAGCTGTAAAAAATTATATCAGGAACTTTGAAAAATGTTTCCAAAGAAGTTGCCTGGCAAGTCTCTTGGAATATCAGAAAATCTTCAGGTGCTGAGATGTCTTGAAAAAGAAGAAATCGTTACATCAAAATTTCTACAACTTATAGAAACTTAGAAAAAAAAAGAAATGTATGAAAAAAGAATGATGAAGCATCTGAAAAAATTGAATTTGGCACCTGTGAAAAGTAAATTTAATTAAAATTTAAATAAGATACAAATTTTGAGATTTCAAAACTTAAATAAGAGCAAAAAACATGTCACTGTATTTCTTGTCATGTGGGAAAAAGTGTAATATTAGGTCAACTGAAATTTACTAGTTTTCTTATCTTAATCTTTTCATTATTACTATTTTGAAATAGCTTGATATAAATACAGAAAAATGATAAAAAAGGTAATTTAACTAGCTCTCAAAAAAATAATTTTCTTCATGTCCAAAAGACTGTTAGAGAAGCCAATTTATCAATATATTTTAATACTGATAGAACTGGAGTTTTGGATTAAAAATTGTTTAGTCATATCTTTTCTGATACAACTGCATATGACTCTTCTGATATGTTAAACTTACTAATTCTAACAGAAAAAACTCAATGTTGCAAATAGTTTTGAATTATTTTTGAGCTTTCAGATGAAGTCTGGTAGAAGTTGTATTGAACCTGACCAAAATTTTGAAGGTTATATTTTTAACTTAAAATGGCATCCTTACTTTTATGGCATTTGGCTTTTCCTGATATTTTCATTTAGTGAGTAAAGCCCAAACTGATGTGTACTATATTTTGTAAAGACACTTAAGTTATTTGGTGAAGCAGTCAGAAGCAGAATTGAAGTGGCTTTATCTCTTGGAAAATTCTTGATTTCATTTGTGACTCTTAGTTACTTGCAACTTTCCAGCTGTCACCTTGGCTATACTTAGTGACTTATTTAATCACATACTTAACTGGCAAGCAGTGGGATGAGGGAAGGTGCCTAACTGTATACTTAGGGACTTGGTGGATTGAGATCTGGTTTATACTGAAAATATGCAATCAAATGTCATCATTAAGTCAAGACTCTGTTCTTACAGCAAAACAAAAATGTTTAGTCTAGTAACCACATGCTATGTGGGAACAATCCCCTAGCTCCTGTTGATTGTCAAGTTAGAAACCGCAGTCAGATATCTCCAGTTGGAGTTTGTTAATATACTTTTGAAGGCAAGTCAGTGTAAGTTCAATTAAAGAGTAAAGTAAAAAAGGGAGGATGAGAAATCGACAGGAAAAACCTAAGGGGGAATGACATACTTATATGGACAGGGTTTTGTTCCTTTTCTTGAAACATCTAGTCTTGCTTCAGGAAGGCCTGATTCATTAAAAGCGGACAGTATTTCACTGATTACATAATAGCACTGTATCTTCTAGGGTCTTTAAGAAACAGAAATCTGATAGTGAGTTTCTTATTGTCCTCTGCTATGACAGACAGGTGCATCAGATCTAATTCTGAAGATGGACAGAAAGTTAATAGCGATAATAAAAATATTTTTTTCCATTTTTCATTGGACTTAGAATGTAAGTAGATGAACAGAGAATAAGGCAAAATTAGATAGCTGTATTTGCATCTCAACTACTCCACAGATGTATCATGTATCTTTCAAGGGAAAAAATAGTAACATGGAACTATAATTAAAATTATTAATGATAAACTTTAAAAAGCTGAATCTACAAACTCATTTCTATTGTTTTAAATGTAAGTAAACATGTACCTTAAAACTGCACACATTATGAAATGCAGTATTGTATTCATTCATTATGTATTTATTTAATTTACTTAAGAAAAAATATTTGCTCTTACCTCTAATCTTTTGATTAGAGATCAAAAATGTTGAAAGTAAGTATGCTGAGAAAATACCTAGAAAATTAGGTTAACCTTAAAAGGAAAACTGGTCATGTTAAGAATTTCCTGTTAGTAGTGGGCATTTTATTAGTTCTTTCTCACTCTATTTTATACTCTCTCCCTTGCTATTTTCTAATTAATTATGTATCCATTTGCCCTTTAAGAGAGAGACATTAATTTCCATATTCTTCCTAAAGCATAGCTGGTAGCTAGTTTTCTTTTACTTAACTTACATCCCAAATACATCTCTTGTAATTGAGGACATCTCATGATAATATTTACACAAAGAGAACAAATACATTTCAAGGCAAGAGACATAATTATAATCATTTATTGAATATCTTCCTTCCAGTAAGATTGCCTTAGTAAACCCCATAAAAGGCTTGTAGTAGTACACGCGAAGGATAAAAATGTTTGATCAGTTAAAAATACGTTATGGTGTCAAATTTCCAAGATAATGATTGTCCACTTATAGAACAGAATCATAGACTATGCTGAGTTGGAAGGAACCCACCAGGATCACAGAGCCTAACTCCTGGCCCTACACAGGACACCTCGAGTCACACCATGTACCTTGGAGAGTTGTCCAAATGCTTCTTGAATGCTGTGAAGCTTGGTGTTGTGATCACTTCCCTGGGTAGCCTGTTCCAGTGCTCAACCACCCTCTGGGTGAAAAACCATTTCTTAATATCCAATCTAAACCTCCCCTGACACAACCTGATGCCGCTTCCTTGAGTCCTGTCACTGGTCACAAGAAGGAAGAGATCAGTAACTGCCCCTCTGCTTCCCCTCATTAGAATGCTGAAGATTGGAATTTACATTTCTTTAATAGACAAAACTCTAACAGTATAACACAGGTGGAAAAAAAAAAAAAAAAAAAAAA
>NW_020955715.1:682912-797444 GCF_003031625.1 Empidonax traillii
TATAAACTTGTATTTCTGTTTATACATTTCATTTCAGCTGGGCTACACTTCTTCATAGAACTGTAGATCCAGGACACCAAGAGTGTTAGGTTGTTTTATCTGGTGGATGACATAAGATGAAACATGCTATTTCTGTAATCTTATGAATGTCAGGGCAAGGCCAACCAGCTGTGGCTAGTAATAGAATCTGTTTGGTATGTAAATCAACATTTTTGAAGATCTAGTTGACCATTCAGTCTTTCATCTTGCCTTTGTCATTTTCTGCTGAAATGTTCCAAATATATAGGAATCATTATAATTTTGTTCCCTTTTAATACTAGTGAATGGGGTCTGCAGCTTGGGGGCAGAAGTATAACATGGATAGTCCAGACAGCCAGCCTGAGCTGTATCATTCTTTTAGGCTGAGCTGGTGAATTGACACATCTTCATACCTTTTTAATGTTGTATGACACAGGACCACCCACGGTACATATGCTGCATAAGGATTGACAGAGGAGTCGTTCCAGCTGTATACACAATTCCCCTATCAGGGAGTACTCCTTAACTTACAGCAGAAAACTACACATTGCTCTGGTCCTTTGATCAAAGCTAACTGTTCTGGGGTTGAGGTCTCATCCCACAGATTGAACAAATTCTTTACTGGAGAGATTTTCTTCCCATTGTATTTTAACCTCTACATAATGCCAAAGATAGTAACTGAGCTTTTTTTCACAGAACATAATGTTAAACAAAAGTATAAGCATTTTAAGATCCAGTGTTGAAAATATTTCAAAAGATAATAATAATACACTTCTATATAGAATACTGCAGAAGTTGACAAACAGAGTGTGAGATGGGGAAAGAAAAGGAGTTATTTGAATCCATTACTCCTCCTTTCAAACACCTGATGTTGCACTTCCTGGGCTTGATAGAGTTGGTGATTTTTTCCCCTAGTATATCTAATTGTTGCATGATTACAAGCATACATTTTCAAAATAAAGTTATGTATTTTATATTTTTTGGTGATAAACTTGGGTAAAAAAATTATTTAAAGAGAAAAAAAATTCCTACCCCGACTCTGAGTCAGGACTACTCTTTCCTTCCACATTTCCTGTTTGCCATCCCTCTGTTTTTTCCCCTTGTAGCTGTTTGTGGGGCTGTGCTGTAAAGGAGATCACTAAAATGTACCAAATTAAAAGTAAATCCCCAGATGTTTTTGATAATGTGTTTGTGTTTTTGTGTGCATGTGTGTGTGCAAGTTCCACAAAATAATTTCAGTGACTGTATCTGAAGAGTGCTCTACAAGCTGCTGTATTGGGAAAACTGTGTGAGTGGCATTCTGGAGTGCAGAGAGAAGTGACAGAGTGTTGGCAAGGACAGCTTAAGGTAGTTCCACTGAAGAAAATATAAACCTGTCCCACTGGTTATGGGCATGAAATGTGGACTTACTGGTGTCTGTCCCTCATATTTTATTTGCAATTCTACTCATGTTAAAATTTTTTGAAATATATCTCCTAGAATTTACCCTTAGTTTGCAACCAGATTAGCTGTATGTTTATCCATCTGTCTAGCATTTTCAGTTTTATGATGCTCAGTTTAATAAAATATTTTTCTAGGTTCAGTCTAATTTAGACATATCATTAAAGTAATAGATAAGATCTTATAAATCTCCATATAAATTTGAATTTCATGGGGGTAAAATGATTTACATTTTCCATCAGCTTGAAATGTTCTTTGACTCATAGGCAGAATGTTGATGGTTAAAATACTGAATTAACGTGGGTGCTCATTGTTTTTGTTTTGCTTTTCCATTCTTAAACATGATTAGGAGGGTTTAATGGATAGTGCTTCATTCTTTAGTCATTTTAATTAATCCACTGTTCCTGAACTTAGCAAGTGCTAACAGCCACTTCTTCCTGTCTTGTACTGTCTGGGACCTTGCTACACCCTGATGCTTCACCCTGTCTGATGCTGACTGATGGGCTATTGCACCTGACTGCTACCAGCCTGATACTGTATGACACCATCCTTTGGATCCATGCTGCTGACTGTGGCTTTGCCATCCTGATCCTCCTCAGATTCTGCACTTCTTGCCTCCTACACTGGTCACCCCACATATAGGACAGATGAACTGTGATACACTTCCAGCACAGTGAGTCAACACAGTCGCACATACAGTATATGTGTCGCTGCTGTGTTGTGATCTGGTCTGCATCATTAGAAGTCAGTGCCTAATATTACTAGATAATATTTACTCATTGGATAGCAGATATACGTGTATTAATTTACATATCCATAGCATGTTGTGATGGTTTGGACCTGGCTCCCTGCCAAATGCCCGAACTCACAGTAGCAACCCCTTCCCCCTCCCTTCTTCCCTTAGGGCAAAGAAAAAAACTATAAAAATTGAAGAACCCGAAACCAATTGAATTATATGAAAATATATAATTTTTACATATATCACAGTTATATACAATTAAAATACTATGTACACAGCAAAAGGGCTCGGAAACACCCCCTGGAGGAAGAGGGAAAAGGGAAAAAGGGACAAAAAGGGACAGAAACAGAATAGATATGCACAATCAAGCCCAAGAACTAACAAAATAAAGAACTAGCAAAACAAATCTCACCACCTCCCTTATAGAAACAAGATCACCAGACACGACCAGCGCTCTCTAACCTCCTCTGTGACAGACCAGTGGTCTCTGCAGGCCTCAGCCTCTGGATAAGCAAGACCAACGCAAGAACCCACTGCTCCCGAACCTCACTGGAAGAGAAGAGAGGAAGGCCTCTAATCTCCAACTTATTTATACTCTGGTTTACGTAAAAATCATATGGAATACTGGGAACATGGCCACTTCCTTGGTTACGAGATGATGATTATCAGGAAGGTCTAGACTAAAACTATCACACATGTATATACACACTGTTTAATATTACAAAAAGATAGAGCAAGGAGGTCTGGGGAACAGTACTGAGCCCTAACTGCAATGGCATGACTCTTTCAGTCTATTCCTCTTTAAACTGAGAGTTGATTTGGTCCCAGATTCAACCACCTTTTATATCTGATGTAACTAATATACTTTCTCTAAAGATTTTCTGTCTTTGTAACATTTAACATATTTCACCGAAAGCTATAATACCATACTGCACAAAAAAGGTAATCTAATTTTGTTGAAAAAACAGTTTTATAATCTTTTTAAAGCCTTGCAAGGCCCACAGACTCACACAATTTTTTCAAAGATTGTAATAATCCCATCTATAGAATACTTTGGGGTATAGAAAAACATTTAATTTGCACAACACAGAAATGAGAGCTTATGTTGACACTTCATATGTTGCAGAGTTTCCCCCTCCCCAAATCTACACTCAAACACACTTTTTTTTTCATTCCTACACAATTTATAGCTTTTATCACAAAATATCATCTTTATCTTGCCATGTAGTCATTTCTCTGCTGTGACAGCACAGAGGAAAGAGCAAAGGGGTAGACAGCTGGGGAAATCCCTGACACCAGTCAACTGCCTCGATAGAGTTCTGCTTGCAGACTGCACTGAAGAAGATGAATTGTTTGCACAGAAGGAATGGACAGAGAAGGTCAGAGAAGCTGCAGAAAACTTACTACGTTTTATCCTCTCAAAGCGAGGTGGAAAGTTGCTATGCAGCTCTTTAAGGGTTTCTGTAGGGTACCACTGCAACAGCCTTCTGAAGCAGGCTAAGTCATCATTTTTACAGGACCCCTTATCTGTTGAACACTAGGGAAGGAAAAAAGCATGTGTGTGGTATAGAAGAAGTGTGTAGGGTCTTGTGTGTACTCTCAGAATTCTGATTTTTTGACTGTCCAAGAAAACACAGTACCTCTGGATACTCCTCTTTGCAAAGCAACACTCTACTCTATAGGACCAATAATAATGTGCAATGGAAGGTAAATAATTTCATAGGATAAAGAGCTGGAATAGTCTAGAGGAAGGCAGCATTACCATTTCATAGGCATCACTCCAGACAGTTTTGTGACTTTTTTTTGTTAAAAATGTTTTATCCAGAAAATGCTGCACCAAGGAAAAACTGGGCAGCATAACAGAGGAGTAGGGGTTGTTTTTAAATTCTGTCTGAGGAAACTGAGATTAAAAAAAAAATTAGGTACATTTCTGTTCGAGATAAAACATATAACTCTTAACTATCTGGGAGAAGAAACAAACTCAAGAAGCCATATGAAAATGTCTATCGGTGCAATCAGTATTGGATAAAAGCTGGTTTTCACATCAATCAAAACTCTTTGATATTTTATCTTTTTCTTGTCCTCCTTACTTGGAGAAATCCTTAGAAATATTTTATCATAAAACAGAGCTCTGTCCAAAATAACTTGTATTTTCAAAACAGTTACCTGCGACTGGTAGGGGTAGATGTAAATACTCTTTAGGTTTCATGCACTCTTTAGGTCTCAAATATTCCATTTGAGAAGCATGATAGGCAATTAAGGGTTTTTGATTGTTGAACTTTTGGTGGAAAATCTCAATTGCAAACTTGAAACTTTTCTTGATTGGTGTTTAGTTTTTTATTTTGCTCAGAATGATTAGTAATTCACAAAAGAAAATTTTAATGATACTATCTTAGCCAGCTCTCACTGCAACATATTAAGGATTTTCTAGATTTCTTTTTGGAAACTAAAGACTTCTGTTTAATGTTTTGTTTTATTTTTTTCCCAAGGATTATGCATGTTTTGATTTTTTTTTCCTGGTAGTAATTTAACTAGATCTTGATCTCTATACTACACAGTAACATATAAGATTTTGAAACAAATGGAGTTTCTTAATGTGTATTCATTACTGTAACCTTAGAAGGTTCATCAGCAACACTAGCTTTTATACAAAATGATGACTTTAAACTTGCATATTTAGTGTCTCATTTGCTGTTTTATTTTGATCTTTTAGTAGACCCGTCTATTATATGTTCTTCAGCAATATTTTTTTTTCATAATAAGATCTAAAAAGGGCAAAACAATTATTTTTTTATCTAAATAGTTCACAGATATTACGTTAAATGTAAATGAAATTAAACTGGTGAATATGAGGAATAAGTTCAAAATGCCCTGAAACTGAAAAGCATCCATCTTGCTAGTATTATAGCACTAATATCTCTTCAAGAAGCTTATAAATATACATATTAAAATATAATAACTTTCTTCTGCTTTAATGATTTCTTATCTATTAATATTATTAAATAAATTTAGAGCATATAAAATAAGTGAGGATGGAGACAGTGGGATAAAGATCTAGAGAGATATGCCTGGTTTCAATGAACATTCATATTTAATGAGTAGGTTTTTGTAGTTTCTTGTTATAAACAACACTGTATAACATTTGGGTTACTAATAATTTATTTCTAAGACGACCAGAAAATAGCCTTTCATTTTGGATTGGGTGAGGAAGGCTCTCAGCGTTCCTAGAGGAATGTCTGTTCCGCCAGAAGCAGAGAAGGTTGTGTGTCTTTTTGAAGGAACATTTCAAGCAGCCAGGACACAAACTGGCAGGGTCCTAATATTGCTTGGCACAGCCTGAACATGGAGATCTCTTATCCTTTTCTATGTCTGCCTGGGCAAATACATTCATGCAGATCTTGTACACCTGCTTGCTTCTCTGTTAGAAGTACCAGATACCACTTCGAAGCTTCCTTAAGCCTAAAGATGCCAAAATAAACATTCTCAATAACTCAGACACCCATAGTCCATAGTAAGGCAGAGAATTTAATTATTTATTAAGCTAAGTACAATATTTAACAATATAAACTACCTTCATGTAGTATTAGAATAAACCTTTGTTTATTTTACATTTCACTATATTATTCACTGCACTCTTCATTGCTTTTGAAACATTATTTTTTATTTCCTCTCTGTGGTTTCAGTAACAGTAACAGTAGTGACCTTGAATTGAATCTTCTTGGTTATTACAGAAACCTGCAAATACAAGCCAGTTAATGGGTATCGGTGCAGCCGTTGTCAGAGTGTTTCAGATGTCAGGTTACCATGATATGGATTAACCCAGCAATCAGCATTCAACAATGTACAGTAAGTAGTGTAACAATGCTGGCAAATTAGCTTTGAAAACAAAATGTAGTGCACTAATGTGATTATTAATCAGAAGTTTCTAGGCACAGTTTGCATGTTATAATTACTGAAGGTCTTTTATGTGTGGCTGTTTCCATAAGGCAGTTTGTCATACTTCAACACATTCTAAGTAAATGCAGATCTGGTGCCAAATACTAGGAGAATAGAAAATGATGCTTCTTCCTTGCTTAAAAATGTATTTCCTGACTCTCAGAAAGTTCCCATTGAACTTTCCTTCACTTTATATGCAGCATCTTTTCACTCAGTGACTGGCAGATGCTATTTACAGTCCCTGCTAGTTTTGTATTTCAGAGCCTAGTCATTAGAGATGTGTACTGATAAGCTGGTTTGCTTAGGAAATAGGTTGCTTTTGAAGGAATGAAAGAAAATTTCTGAGGCAATAACAGAACAGACCTGCAGCTGACATACCACAGTAAATAGGATAAAAGTGAGAAGTTCGGTGAATTTCAGGAGGTTCTAGTCCACACTTGGTGACTGCTACAGAACTAGTGACCCTACTTGTACCTAAGCAACACTGTTTTGCAGCAAATTCGCTTTCAGTTTTTGGTTCCGGTTTTAATGCTCAAACACTCCATTCTTGAGAAGCAAAACCAGCATTTAGTGCAGCCATGTACAGAGGCGCAACTATCATTCTGGACCAATGTACAGAGACTGAGTGCCTTCCTCAGGCTCCAGTCCCCACATATTCCCCCAAGATGCTGTAAATAATCTAAGTTTCATTCAGGCTGAAAAGTTAATTGTTATTATATTTATTTTGGGTGTTAGCATTATAGCATTTACCTACTTTTTGAGACCAGCAACTAGTAATGCATAGCTACTGATACTTGTAGGGATATGAATTTACCATCAATCACAGAGGCCTGTTAGTTACCATTACACTTAACTTTTAGGATTCTGTTTTGGCATTTTTTTCCCTGTATTCTGTACTGCTCTCATACTTTGTTTTATTTTATTTCTGTTCTAGCACTTGCTACTTTCCACACCCTCATGGTCTCCCCCTTTGCTTTATATTTCTTTGTATGCCCAGCATCTTAGAACATCTGGTCCTGTTTTGCATCATTTAACTTGGACATGTGTATTTCTTCTGCTGCTGTTTTAGAAATTAATTTTTAGATCAAACCTGTACAGGGTATGTGCAGTTGCAACAGAAGCCTTTCATTACAAGTAGACATGATCATCTCAACTCTTTTAAAAACTGATTTTTCATATTAATTATGTAATTTAGGTTTTGATAAAAGAATATTTAATAAGCCTACAGTATAATGTAAGGTTTTCCAGCATTGTTCCAGCTTCACTTTCTCAGTTATTAATTAATCAGTAAGTGACTCTATAAGCATAGATTCTTATTCTAAAAGAGGGTCACAAATGCTTCATTTTTGTTTCTGACAAAAAAAGTCTTATTCTTATTTGTCATGGTTCTATTTTTTAACTTTTTTTCCTTTTTTGTTTTTCCATTTTTAGTCTGCATGATCTTCTAAGAACAGCATGACAGCTACAGCTCTCATGCTATTGAAGTGATTTTATTGGGTGCATGCAGCATTCCCACTTTTTTCCCTGCTGTTTGATCCATTTCTGTGTGTTGTTAGCCTTTCCTAATCTTTGCTTTAATTTGAAAATGACTGTTACAACAGTAGCAGATACAGCTTTTTCTCAAATGATTACCTCAAAGTGATAGGATTATAGCCTCAAAGGATTTTATAATGGGATTAGAGGGTATGTACCTGGACATTTACCATACAGCATCTGCTTTGTACTTGCTGCATTTGATGTGTGTCTTAGCCCTAGGCCTAGCCCTAGGTGAATAGTGAAGGGGACACTCCCGTGGGAGGTGAGAGGTATGAATTTCAGCTCATTTTGCATGAGGAGGGCATTGACTTTGGTTTCCTTAGGAACTGCTGTAATCTCTAGTCTATTTTAACACTCATTTCTCCTCCTCCTCCTTTGACAGACATATTTTAAGTGAAAAGAGTGAACCAATTTTCCATAATCAAAGGAGTTTAAGTACAGGCAGGATTTCAGGTTCTGAATCCCCCTTTCACATAAGCACATAATTTGGGCTGCACTTAGGCACTTAAAAGAGGCAGGCAACATTGCAGATCATCTCTGTCCATGAATTTTTTGTTGGTTTGCCCATGCATTTCACTGTTTAGGAAGCTAATTACTGTGAATTCTACTGCTGGGCACCCATATCTCTGTTCATCATACTGTGGCATCCAGCTCTGGTTCATGATCTCCCTTCATAGGTCTGGAAGAAAAAAATAATCCTTTAGAGGATCTGAGAGTTTTGCCTTGGCTTGTTAGAATTGCAGAGAGGACCTAGTATGTTTATATTTAGGTTATAAGTGTCCCTGGTCAAATTAAGAGTCACAGTACATCAAAAATCTCAGTTAGTGTCCGATCACTTTCTACAGTCTATGTGTTGGGAACTCTGTCCTTATTTAAAAGAGATTTTAGGCTTCTAGTTACCAATGTGGTTGTTGCTTAAAAAAGAGCATTGGCATTTTAAAAACACTTAGACACTTCCAAAATTAAATTAAAATTAGTTGCTTTAGAAAACATAAATTTTATTTTTCTCCAAAATTAATTTTTCCTCCTTCCTACTTTTAAAATGTTTCTTTTGACAATTGCTTCCAAGTAATGGCAGAATTTGTGGATAATTTCTAGATAATTTCTATTTGCTATCTGACTTGATGGAGCTACTCTACATTACCCGTTATGCTGCATAATGATCTGTTGTGATGGGGGTAAGTGAAGACTAATTTCATTCTCTTGGCTTTGGAAATTTATCCAAGTTGGCTTACATAAAGGCCTCTTCAATAGCTATACCTACTTATTATTAAATTACACTTTCCCTCAAATTTTTAAGGCTCCATGAAAGTCTTGTCGCAAACTTGCCTCTTGTGCACCTAGAATTCTTGTTATACACAAGGGAAATACCCTTATTTTAATTCCCCATACGTAAGGATATTTTAAACCTGACCCCTTCTTCCTTCGGTGACCCAGTTCACAATCAGCAGGGAAATACGTAGTAATCTTTCTTTCTGAAGTAAAATAAAAAAATCCAACCATGGTGTTAATATAATCTCAACAATTGGGAAAATAAATCACAGTGAATATATTTTCCCCTCTATACTGCTGTTTCCTCATTTGCAACCACAGGTAAATTTTTCTTAAGCACTTCAGTAATTTAGGCATCTAAATCCTACTTTTCAACACGTAGTAAGCAGTTAACATCTGCTCCTTCAGTCCTTGAGCATATAAGAGAGATCACAATTCTTCCTCCATTTATTTACCTCCTTCGATAGTCTTTGGATTCTGATTTTGGTCATAGACGTATTTGGCATAATGGGGAATGGACTTTAATTGGAGCCTGAGGCACTATTGTAATATAGGTAATAAGCAAAAATTATAGTAACAGATGTTGCCAGCTTATAATTCCTTTTACTATAAATCTTTTACTATAGATTGGATGCAGCTTCCTGTGCTCCAGGTTTTCCCACAGATATGCAAGTGCAACTCTTAGTTGCTGCAACAGAAATTTTGAAACAGTTACTGAAGAGCAAATTTGGCAGTTATGGTGGATATGACATTCAACCCCTGTCTCTGGAAATAGTTGTGCAGGAGAGAATAAGCATTTAAATATTAGCAGATGTGGTCTTGAAGAAGTTCATGGGTTTTTTTCTGGCTGCATTTGCTTTTGTTTCAGGAAGAATGAGGAAATATTTAATTTTCCTCTCCAGTAATTCATTTTTGTGTGGGATATTATGTATATAGATTCCAGCAAGCTGAGAAAATAAGTAGTGTTGTTAAAAATACTGTAAGGAAGACTGTCAGGACAGTTAACAGTGGATAACTGCAAAAGTCAAATGAATTGATGTTATTGTTAGCCTAAACTTTCAGAGGTTCTTTTGTGGAGGTATGCAGTACGTAAAATGTAACTCTTGGATCACTGCATTGTAAATTTCATAAACATTTGTTTAGTAACGTACTCAGAAAGTACCTTGGAAGCTCTTGAACAAGTAATAATGAATAGAGAGAATGACTTAGAAGTGTTGGGCAAGAAATAAGCTTGACTAAACTGAAAATTCTAATGAAGAAAAAAACACCATGAGATATATCTATGAAATTACAACTTTGTTTTCAATCAATCTATCATGTGCATTTGTCTTTAAATAGAAGGCTATGACTCTTTGTGCTAACTTAGGAAGAACAATTTTAAAAGATACCATGTTATGTTTAGGTAGAATGTTGCACATTTAATGATTTGACCTAAAACAATTTTCAATCATAAGAATTCACCAGTGTTCCAACAAAGTAGATATCAGACTTCAAAAAATATTACAGCCTTTATAGAATACTAGAGCTAACATTTGTGGTTATTTTATTTTTGCTTTCAGCAATTCTGTGATTAATTGCTTTCTGATTTCTCGGTCTTTTTAGTGACATTATGTTGTGTTCTCTAACCAGCATATGCCACTCACTCAATCCACAGAAGAAAAATACCACAGGCTGGCAAGGCAGGTGCAGAAGTTTAAAGCTGAAAGTATACACCAGAAAAGATTATCTTAGCTTAAAAAGCATGATAGAATACTATTAGCTAAAAAAATGTATGCAACCAGCAAAAAAACCCCAAACACACAGCAACTAGATTCACAGATTCTGATCTTATGATAAACAAAGAATGCATCTTCATTATTCTTTTCTTAGGTTGTCATTCTAAGTAAAGGTTTTTCTCATAAAGAAATGAAAGCAGAAATTAAGAACTGGATATCAGGAAGAATTTCTTCAGTGCAAGGACTGTCAAACATTGGAATAGCCTGACAAGGGAACTGGTGAAGTCATCATCTTTACTATTGAGGATCTCTATTAACATTAAGTGAAGTTAATCCTTGTCTAATACTAGATTAAGTAAAAACTGAATCCTAAATAGTTTTTAATTTCTGAAAACCTTTAGTTTCATAAAAAAATGCCACTTAACAGACTTCATGCGCTTAGCTTCTCTTTTTGCTGCCATATACTTTTTTAACAAAAGCCCCAAGAATTGCTTTCTTCCATGCTTACCTTCTGTCCAACTTGGATGACAATTTGTGACTAACTCATCCCCCATTTTCTAGCACATTTTGCTGTGGCTTGCAAGCACACATTCCTTCTGGGACCTTTTTTTAATATACTCACACCTGATTACCACTAATGGCCAAAATCGGGTTTTCAAAACTGGAATTCCTCTGAATTTTGAAACCTGAGAATTTCTTTGTGTTATAGCTTTCAATAAGTAGATCTTTACCCTCTAGGCTTAGTTAATTCCTGTTCATTGTAATGAGAATGGTGGATACATGAGATATTCATAAAGATCATGATGATTCAATTATACTAGCTTGAAAGAACTTACTTAAAAACAATCAGTAAATGGAATAAGTGGAATTAGAAAATTATTTCAGTCCATTTATCTGTTCCTTTTCACATACTGGGTAAAATATGTAGCTAGTGTATATTGCAGCCTAAGCTATTTATTCACATATGGCCAAGAGAGGTACCTGAATATATGTGTGGCAGAGCAGTTTTAACACACAGAGGAAAACTGCTCTCCTCACAAAAGAGAGCTACAATGTCCTTTTGATTTGGCTGCAGTTCTTTCACTTCTATTTGTGGTCTATGCTTGCTTCAAATCTGACATGCAGTCTAATTCGCTCAAGTGATGATGTTCATAAAGTAGCAAAAGTGATGAATCCATTCATGTTTTCAATGAGTTAGATAAATTTATTCCCAATTTTACTTTGACTTACTGGCTATAGCAACTTGCAAAATCCTCAGGAGAGTGGATGGCACCATATTATGTGTGTGTCATAGCAAACAACTCCAGGTTGGGGGTTTGAGTTTGTTTCTTTGTTTGTTTGCTTCTTTTACAGTGGTTGATAAAAATACTAAAGTTCAGTGTGTCACGGTAATTGACTGGGTTGAACTCTTCAGCTTGTCCAAGCTCAGGGATGTTTTTCATGTGTGCAATATGAAATATAACTGTGGAATTATTATAAATCTTTGAACTTTCCATGAATCTCTATATATTTTGTACTGTGTGTGATCCTTGGCTTACCAGAGGCGAATCTTTTGGGCATAGCTATTCTTCATGTTTAAAGAATTTAATTCAGAATAGATGGAAGAAAGCACATTGCAAATATTATATTGAGAAACTATAACATGAAGAAGTTCATAGGCACTCTGAAGAACACAGAGGTGACAGCACAGAGCTGTTTGCTTTGTGATTGACTGTTTACCAGAATGTTTACATTTATATCACTATATTAATGGAAAATTCCTGCACCCACTTTTGTAAGTTGAGGTTGAGAACAGGATATTGATATGGCTTTTTGAATTTTCTATGAACTGGGTGATTTTGGGAACAGAAGAAAACTTCAGGACAACCTCTGTTCTTGGTATCACCATTTGGAGAGAAGTATAAGAAAAAGATTACTTTTGCTCTCTATCTAACTGTATCATTTACTAATTTAAGGCACATACTCTGTGCTGTCTTGGTTCCCATTTGGAAGCCCCGTGGATTTCCCCCACCTACCCCCATCATCACCCCCTTGGTGTCAGTTTCCTTTTCAGGTTTCTTTGTCTCTGGTGAAAAGGATGTTCACTGAGAGAAGAAAGGAAAGGTTGAGCGATTGGTGCTATCTGATTTGCTTGTTCCCTCCTTCCTTCCCTTTTTCCTTTTCCACTAACTTAATACTGAACATTAGTTAACAAAGGACAAAAGAGAAAATTCTTGGTTTCAACCCTAAGTTGCGAGAAAGATGGATGATCTATACAGATGTTCTGAATATTGGGGCTAATAGGGAGTATCTGTAAGAGCTAAATTACTTGAGAAAAGGTCACCTCTGTGATCCTCTAGAAGACAATAATATAAGACCTCTAAAATAGGGCTCTATGATTTGTTATTTGTGGTAGGGATGGCATTTGAATGGATAAAGTTGTGTAATATTACCTCAGTTTGACAAACTTAAATTACTCTAATGTTATAGAAACCTTCATTCTTCTTCTAGTAATTTCTTGCTCAATGCAGCCAAAAATATTTTTTGTACCATGTGCATCTTTGAAAGACAAGACAAAATCTCCACTACAGTTACATCACTGAAGGCAAAAAAGACTGGACACACAGTGTCCTTGTCTTTCCCCATTCCTTGGCAGCCTTTATTAATTTAGAAAGTATTGGCTGGATGGATGATTACAGTTAAAAATACTGTGCAAACTATGAAATTAGAGGGAGACAAAACCATCAGGCTTCAAATGAAATATATGTTACTACTAGTAAAAACTCCTAGACTCCAGGCAGCTTGAAAGATGTTTATGTTCAGATTATAGATTTATGACTTACTCTTTCCAATATTCATGAATGCAGAAACTATTTGCCTTAGGCATGTATAGTAGCAAAGCCTTGAAACTGGCAATAATTGCTTAACACTCTGAACAACATGATTATATGTTTTTGAGCATTTTAGCAATTGATTTAAGGATATATATGTACATTTTAAAAAGTAAGTATGAACTTTTAAAGAAGTAAAACTGCTCTTTTGTCATTTTACATTTGAAAGCTGGTTTGCCTCCAGACAAATCACATTGCTTTCATTTTACATGCATAGACATTTTACAAGTCTTATCGTTAGTGAGCCCTACACAGTATGGGCTTAAAAGTTTAATCAAACTAAAAACCACGATCTACTGATGTTCTATAGACCTGCTGGGTTTAGAGCTGTTACAAGAAGAAATGTTCCCTTTGCATCCACTGAAAGTCAAATTAATTACCACACAGTGATTCCTTCTGAAGAACAGAATTACTTGGGCGGAGTTTAAATATAAATGTGTAACTGTAATATCTGCATTAGAAGATTTTTGTTTTGTTTTGTTAACTGCCATTGTTTTGGGTTTTTTTGGTCAGGATTCTATAGAGAGTATTTAATTAAAAAATTACTAAAATTAGCATACAAAAATGAACAGTTGTGTAAATTAATAATTTTTCAGTCTTTGGTGTGAATCCAACTTGTATTATATATATTTTTTATGAGTAACAAATGTTCATGCAAAGGTTTAAAACTGTTTTACATTAATAGACCATATTTAAGAATTTTTTTTAACTATTTGGTCTATATTATTGATGATTCGGTTCTTCCTCACTAAAAAGGAGCACAAGATAAAATGCAGATACTAAGTGTGGTTCTGCTAGTATCTAAATATTTGGGGTAGAATATTATGATACATGTTAGCAAAATAAAAGGAAGAAAGGAGGGCCCTACACCATACTAATGTATCTAATGTAGGAATATTAAAAATATTTTTCTTTACTGTAAAAAAACCCAGAAATAAAATATTTAGGAATAGTAGAGGAGGGCAACAGTTGTGTCTGTCATTTTCTGAGAGAGATATATACTACTGTAGGGGTAAGCAATATTTATCATCTTTTAGAAACGGGGGCATGAGCAAAAAGAATGAAATTTCACTGCCGGATTATGTAGGCAGGGAAGGGTTCACTTTTCTTTCTGGTAACTTTTCAATAGCTGTAACCTTAGCATCTCCAAAACTAGTGAGTTGCTGTATGAGTTCCTGCTTAGTCTGGCTGATATCCTCCAACCACTTACACACAGACATACACACATATGTGCATAGGCACATAATATCAGGGACTTAGAAAACCCCGTCCATGTCCCCAAACTTTTTTAAGATTTATGGAAATAGAAACCATTCAAGTAGAGGGCATCCGTAAATATTTTGAGGGGAAAAAAAAAAGTGAAGCAGAAATAAATTACATTTTTCAGTAATCAAAATATAATACTTTAAATAACTTGAAATAATTATATAAAATGGGATATTTCCTTCAAATCCTGTGCAAGCTGATAGATGTGAAAATATCCCATTTTAAACTGGTTGTACCTTTAAAATGTTTATTAAAGCTAAGTGGTATATCTTATGTATCTTGTTGCCATCTTGACAAACTCTCAGTGCTAAAGGGTCTAATAATAATGTAGATTGTAACAGCTGCTACACCCAGTGGTCTTTCCAACTCCAGATGATTTATTTTTGAAGTTTTTTTTCTAAAGGCTTCCAGTTAATAGCTATGTGCTTTAATTGGGCTTCAGTGTGCTCATCTTTTGATGCATATAACAGCAATCCATGTTTGGATAAATCTTGAGGGTGTCTGCAGCTTGATGAATTGTGTATGTGACTCTATCACTCCTCGGTTACACAGGATGCGGATTCACTTATTAGGACAGTGCAAACTGTAAGCAAATCACAGAACCTAACAATGTTACTAGTAGCTCTATGCTGTGTCATAGCTTAAACATGACTTTAAACAAATAGAAAGGAATAATGACACTGCTGCCCTGACAGCATTTAGTCATTAGTTCCCTAGGAAAAAGCTGCAGCTTAGACGAAATGGCATTGAAGTTAATTTGCATTCTCAAGGTGTTTCACAAGATGATTATATCCAGTCTTCAAAAATTAGACAGATCTCTGCTCATATGCCTGTTTCCAAACTCCGGTAAAAGTGGGAAATTGCTTACACCTCCTAGCTTGCAATAATAATAAACCTTGACAGACTTGAGAGGTAGGCCCCTGTGAGACTCATGAAGCTCAAGATGAAGTGCAATGTTCTGCACATGGGCTGGGGCAATAGCAAGCACAAATAGAACCTGATGGAAAATGGATTGAGAGCTGCCCTGAGCAAAAGGACTTGGGCATCTTCGTGGACAGGAAGCTTGACACAAACAGCCACCAATGTGCAATTGCAGCCCAGAAAGCCCACCATGTCATGGGCTGCATCAAAAGAACCATGCCATGGCCAACAGGTCCAGGCAGGTGATCCTGCTCACCCTATACTCCGTTCTCATGAGAGCTCACCTGGAGTACTGCATCCAGTCTTGAGGTCCTTAAACTTAAGAAGAACGTGGACCTGTTGGAGTAAGTCTAGAGGAGGGTCAGGAAGACGATCAGAGGAGGGCTAGAGTATCTCTCTTGTGAACACAGGCTGAAAGACCTGAGGTTGCTCAGTCTGGATAAGAGAAAGCTCTTTCCATTAGCTAAAGGGGGCCTACAAGAGAGCTGGAGAGGAACTTTTAAGAGGACACGTAGAGAAAGGACAAGGGGGAATTGCTGTAGACTGAAACAGGGTTGGTTTAGATTAGATATAAGGAAGAAGCTGTTTACTGTGAGAGTGGTGAGGCCCTGGAGCAGGTTGTCCAGAGAAACTGTGGATACTCCACGCTTGGCAGTGTCCAAGGCCATGTTGGATGGGGCTTTGAGCATCTTAGTCTAGGGGAATGTGTCCCTGACAATGGAGAGGCATTGGATTTAGTTAATCTTTAAGGTCCCTTCCAAACCAAACACCCTTATAGTTATACTTGTTCATTTTATTATTATTCACTATATTAATATGTTAGCGTCCTTACCATTGAAATGAACTCCATGTAACTGCATGTGAGAGTTTTTTTCTGAAAAAAAATATGTACAGCTTGCTATGTAATTTTGAAAATCAGAATCATGATTTTTTTTATAGAAGAGTTATAGAAAAGTTTGCCGATAGAATATGGGTTTCTAAACCGTAGGTTAGAAAACTTTCAGCAGAAATACTGAGGAGGAAAAAGGTAAATGTCCATTCAAGGAAACTTTTGCTGACAAGGGAAAGCTTTAACATAGGAAGAAATTTCTCATGCAGGGTTCTGTGATGCTCTCTTTATCTGCTGCCCAGAGATAACTCCCTTGCTACAAGTGATAAAATTCTCACAGATATGCCTGGAGGCCCCCGCAGGCCATAAAGCACAGGGGAAGAACATGGCATTTGGTTGTTTATTGCACAAGCAAAAGGTGTTGTTATAAAAACACCAGCACAGGTTTCCAGTTTTGCCTTCTTGGACAGCTGTAATGCCATGTTCTTGACTGTTAAAGTAAATTTTCAGTAAAGCTTTGGCTGCAACCTGGTACCTGGAGTTACCTGAGTGCATTTAACCCTTACATAAACGCATCCAAGATTCTTGCCCTGATGGTTTTCTTATATACCATAACTGTGATTATTTGGATCATATAAATATCTCATTTTTCTTATTTTTAATTTACTTCACCTTTACTTAGTCAGTCTAAGTGTAACATATATAGCAACTGTATATTTCTGATGTCAAAGAGATTTCTTTCATTAGTTGTAAATCTGACTCTCTGGTTTCATTTTGTAGATCCTTGTGCTGGAATTAAAAGAAAAGGAAAGCACTGATCATTGTTGAACTTTTACTATCTTTTATTATGGTATACTCTCTTTTTTGTCATCTTCCATTTGTGTTCTTTCTACAGTCTTACAGTCTTTCAGTCTGCTGAGAAGACCTTATGTGTTTAATTATTTTTAACACTACTTGAAGTTTCTATTTCTGTCACTTTTTTGACATGTTTTTTTTTTTCTGTTTTGGCAAATGTATTTTAGTTAAGTGCATATGCATGTATATCAAGACATGTATACAAACAAAATATAAATAGATATGATTATGTATAGAAACATTACATATGAGTATTAGCATACTTATGTGCAAATATAAAAATATGCATATGTTTATAGATATGTTTACACACAAATATCTGTAAATGCATACATACAAATATAAATGTATATCATATAAATAAAAATATATGTGATTCTATACATTGTAATACTGTAGACATTGGGGTTTAATTCTTTTTTCTTATACACAAATGTTTTTATCCCTTAACTTCTTTTTCTTGGAATGCTGCTCCTTCATAAGAAAAATCTAAGTACCATGGGAAATAACATATTCATAATATAGATAATATTTCTAGGATTTCTAGAGAATACATAGTTTAATCACATGCAGCTTATTTTATAGAATAACCAGACATTTATTAATCCTTTTCAGAAAAAAAAAGATACTGATGAGGTGAATTGAATATTAAGTTTATGAAGTATGACATTTATCAAAGGCAAGTGCCAGATTCTGCACATGGGATGGGACAATCCTGGATGTATGTACAGACTGGGAAGTGAGGAGCTGGACAGCAGCCCTGTGCAAACAGGCAGCTCCGTGGGTATTTGAAGCCATAGACACTTTTCCCTTCCTAGAATCTTTACCTACTTTTGCTTTTTTCTTCTAGTATCTTTTTTTTTTTTAATTATTATTTCTTGTTAAATGTTTCAATGAAGAAAAGCTTCATCTCCAAATTTTCTTTGAAATCTCCAAATTCAGCCAAAATTCTGCTGCCTGTAGTTGCAGCCCCTGTCACTTTCTTTAAACCTTGCCCACAGCTTTGGTCTTCTTCATTTCTGTCTTTGTGTAACCAGCATAAATAAATTCCACTTGGATAATAAGTTTAAGATTGGCATAAAGGATAAGTCAAATTTTTATTTAATTTTTTTAATGGATAAAAATGCTTGTACATTGACTTTAATGAGTAAAGGTTCCTTTAGATTTGTTTGCACTAAAAGATTATCCTTTATAAAATAGAAAGCATCACTGCTTTCCCATAGAAAGGAGTCTGCCCTGTAATCAGTAGTACCAGTCGCTTTATTGTTGGGACCTAAAGTTTTCATAGTTTGTAAAAAGATCCTAAATTGGGCATTAGATTTCAGTTTTACAATATCCTGTTCAGAAAAATATGATCCATACTTGTTTATGTGTAAACTTTGGAATTTAATGTTAAACCCAGAACTGAGCTACATTTTGTCTTTAATGGAGGTGTAAGACATAATTGTCAAGATAAAGATTTCTGATTTGTTTATAAGCTAAATAACTTTCTTTTAAGAGTAACATTAGTGAAAAAACTGTCAATATAGCAAAGATTGGATGTTCCATGATGTAGCTTTATCTCAAAAGTGATTAATTTTGTAAAGGAGTTTTTTTTTTGTGATTTACAGATATGGTCAAGCCAAACTCCAGCCTCATCATATAATACACAAAGTAGCAGGCTGCACAGAGTGGAGCATTGTGAATGTGCAACAGGAAGGAACAAGAGCCTTAGCCCTTTTCCATGTGTTAAGAATTTGAAACAGCTGGAGCACAGTCCAGACAAAGTTTTTGAATATCTATTCACAACCTCCTCATGACTTACCAATGTAATATTCAGAACAATTACAATGATTCGTCTTCCTGCAAATGCATTCTGTATGGCCCATATAAAAGAGTCATTCATTTTCTGTTGCTTGCCTCTTATCTGACATTACAAATAAAAGAAAGTCAATTAGTACATGTTTTAGTGGTGGTTCTTGCCATTTTGATAAATGTCATTATAAATGAAAAATGACTAATTGCAACCTTACATGTAGCTTGCAAAAATAAACTCATGACCCATATGAAATTGGGTAAAGAAAAGTTATATGAAAACATGCTGCTGGGAATTAATCTAGCATGTCAGTGGATTAAACATTTCCTATATGAACTATGGGAAAAATAGCCCAATACCTAAGCTGTTTCCTTTCCTTTCAGTTCCACCCAACAAACAGCCTTCCTCTTTGGAACAGATGTCAGAAATTACCTTCTCACACTCAGATTGTGGTGTATATACAAAATGGCTTTATTTCAGCTCCTGTTTCTATGTTGTTCTGCTCCTTTTTGTACTATCACACCTCCCTTGAAAATGGGACACTTGCTACACTACACGTCACTGGGCAAAATGTCTACATGTCAAGCCTGGGGTATAGAGAGATTGACAGGAGAAATAGTCTAGGATCATACTGACAGTGTAAAAATTGCTGCAGGTTCTCTGAGGAAATGAGGTTAGATTATTCTAGAGCACAGCCATCTACCTGGTACCAGATAGGTTGTCTCATCTCTGAAACCATCTCATTTGCATCAGGTCTTCTTTTCATTGCCTCAAATTTAGGTGTCTTATATTTCCTCAAGCTCTAATATTTACTTACCCTTTAAAAAATTCTAAATTACTGTTCAGTATTTTTTCCTGTGTCTTTTGCTCTTTCTATTTTTCCCCTCTTCTTTTTTTTTCCCCCCTCTATTGGAAGAAATGGTTGCTAAAACTGCTTGTGGTGATTGATACAGTGTGTTTCCAAATGCTGGAAACATATCTAGTAATTACACCGTTCAGACATGAAGATTGTATTACCTCAAATTGCCTGGAATGATGTCAATTTATCAAACTTCCTGTGAGAAGTTCATCTCTGTTGTAAAGTGATCACTCCTCTCTCTGTTAGCTTGCTTTATCTAATACAGAGCGTCCAGAGGGGATTCATTCACACTCTTTTTCAACTTCATCCTCTTTTGGATTCCACTAGATCAATGGGGAAAATATGAGAGTGTGTTTTGTGACTGCCTTGTTTATTTTATCGTCTTTCTGTGCATTAGAGGGAGAGGATGCATAATTTGATTTGAAAGCCCAAGACAGTTAAGCAACAAGGCTTCGACAGAGCAGCAGTAATCATGTCTGCTTACTGAGGTAAAACATGCCCTGTTTGTATTCTAGACAGAAGATTTCAATTATGCTTGTTTAAGACTAACAGATTAAAAAGCATAAAGATTCATTTCCTATTAAGCACTGTCTTCGTGAGTCCATTAATGTAAGTATCAAAGTGCACTTCCTGGACTTTTTCCTATCTCTTTAATGCTACCAGAAGGAAGACATCATGTTTGTAACATTTGTCTACCCATTAACAATCAAACAATGTCCTGTAAAATGATTTTTTCCTTTTAGAATCTCAGTAACAAAATAACTAACTTACAATTAGGTGTGCAAATGTAGTGTTCTTACCCTTTTTCTCCATAGTATCGTTCCAATGCTTTTAGATTCGCTGACCTAAAAAATAAATGTAAGGTTAAAATAAGATTTGTCTTATTTGGAGGACAGTTATTCAGTGGCTACCTGGACGATTATCACTCAAAGAGTAAAGTTAATCCTAATTTCTTAATAACTTGAATTTATATTTTTTCACATGTTTGCTTTGAGTCCTCTGATAAGGACATAGACTTTTATATGATTCCCCCTCATGATTAAGATCTATGATTTGTCTATTCTGAAATTGGTGATTTCCCAGTGTAGACTGTTTGTCACTGAAGTGTGTCTAGTGCTGAATAAGAATTAAAGAGTTTTAAGAATACCATGGTCACACTGGCCATAAGTGCTAACTAAAAAATACTTTTGGAATTTCTCATCTATTGCAAGGTACTTGTTGGTCAAAAGAATAGACAGACCAAAGTCACCAGCTATAGTCCCTTAACAGACCTTAACCTTCAAAGCAGCAGTATAAACAGGACTGCTTCAGTGGCTTCACAGCCCTCTATTTCCCCCTCTCATGAATGGAATGGAACTGTCTTTAATATTTGGAGCTTATCTAGACTCAGTTGTTCCTAACATTTCAGCTCAAGGAGAAACTTTCAGCTGGGAGACTATAAAAGCCTTTTATGACTTTATTAACTACTTAGAATAAAAGGAATGCTTCTTGTCTTTTACAAAGACACCGAGGCACTTTAATCCTTGAGGTAGAACATCCCTGCGGTTCAACTAATTAGGCAAACCCAGTCATGTACCACTGAGTGAGTCTGGCAAAATCACCTATCCTAGATATGTAGTCCAGAGCACCAGTGAAATAACTCAGTAAGTGCGCTCATCAAAGGTTCTGTTAACAAGGAAAAAAATAGGTACTAAATAAAATCCAAGCCAGATTTAACAACCTCTGATAACACTTCATCTTGTACTTTTCATACTGCATTGCTGCTACTTCTAAATCCTACACTCCTCACATTTTTGATACTATCAGGCTTATTATCTTGATATGAGTGATTTTTATATCCATACCATTTTTCAAGGAGTAACTCAGGGAACAACTCAAGGTGTTACAGAATTATTTACAAAATTTAGATCCTTAATTCCAAGTTTGATTTAAGCATACTGATCAGCACATACGTTCTCAAAGCTCTTTTATCAGAAAACACTATTTTTAATGTAGACTATAATATTTGAACTGCTTGCAACAATGGACCATCCTTTTATTATATTTACATGGGTAATTACAATGATTTCATGTCCATGGCTCTCGGGAATCTCTATAATAATGCAAGTCTACAATGTTACCTGTTGCTTCCATCCTCACTAACCAGTTTAAAGACTATTCCATAATTTGATGTCTGGATTTTTTTAAATATGTTTTTACTCATTCTTTTTAATGATCTAATGTACTGCTTCAGACATCCCCAGTACAAACTGTCTTTTATTGTCTTATGCCAGAGAGAAAAGCTGCTGTTACTGTGGCTGCTGTCACTATTAGATTACATAGCATAAGAATCACTGTCCACTGAGGAAGATCATGTTGTCAGCACTGTCTGCCAAAGAGATACTGAACAATTTAGGTCCTATCTCCTACTGTGCTGTACTCTGGGAAGGCATTCAAGGAAAATAAACTGACCATAACTTGCTGTCAGGTTTAAGAATGTGTTCTGTAAAATATGCCATGAATAATTCTCTTCTTCACCATTTCTTTACAATTCTAAGTCTCCCAGGGAAAGATGTGCATAATTTGACAGTATTTTGCTATTGTGAAGTAGGAATTTTAACTCTATTGTCAAATTGTGTGCATGAATATCTGTTAAGGTATCTCTTTTTTTAAATAAGTAAAGAAAAACTCTGAGTCTCTAGTGAAGAAAAAAGACATTAGTTAATACAGACCAAAGTCTTTCCTGTACATAACATCTGCCTATCCACTGCTATTTGCAACTCATTTGTTGTCTAACTTTGTAAAATTAAGGAGTATAGACTTGTATTTAGACGTAATAAAGACACTAATATTGAAAAAAAAAAGGACATGCGCATTTCATTTTATTCATATAGCAAGAATCAAGTCACTAGTAAGATTTCTGATATCCCATTAAGTCATAATGTAATTAGAAATATATCCCAAACTATTTTTAAATGAGAAGGTACAATTTTTAGTTTTCTTTTTATAGTTGCTGCTGATGTTGTTTATAACATTTTTACAGTGTGGGTTGGCTTTTAATGTACTTGGATTGAATCTCATAGTGCATTTCAGGCTGAAGCTTTTTCAGTCTTTAAATTCCTGAGAGAGTTTTTCCAAGGGGTAAGTGTCATTGCAAGGTAGATTTGATGCAGCAATTGGAAACACGACACTGCTATCTTGTGGGAATTCTTTTTCTTCTTTACTCCATGTTGTGTCACTTCCCCACTTCCCAATTTCAGTAGAATTCAGCTCAAAGAGCAAAAATCTTTCTGCATGTACAGATTCTTAACAGGCAAAGAATTCAGGGTGCATTCAGTTCCTTAATAGTCTGAGCAGATTTGTATAGAAGTGGTTTTGATTTTGATAAAATATTACTTATGGCTATTTTCTTGTTTTTCAGCATAGCTTAATTCATACTCCCTTTAACACATACATAGATATGTTTACACAGCATTCCAGAATTCAGATTAGTGAGGTAAAATGCAAGCTCATAGTTAAGGCAGGGTAGGAAATGAGGAAAATGATAATATGAAAACTCTTGCACTGACAATATGTGGTGGCAGCAGCAAAACTTATTCTACCTTAAACACAGGATTTAAAGTCCTCTCTCCATGGCAGATCCCTAAAGAGGCAGCTCGAGTCATTCAACAATATGTATAAAATCAATTTAACAACAGCGGTATAGAGCGGTAAGGAAGTGAGAGGAGATTTTCAGGCTAGTAGGGCATGTGGGTGAGTAGTTGAGAAAAATTGAGAGAAAACTCTTTTTTTTTATTTGTTATTCCTACACCTTCTGCTTCCTAGCTTCCTAATGTAGCTTGCAACTCCTTCACTGATCTGAATTTGAAGGGCTAATTCAAAGCTGTACCTCAGGGTTGTCCTCTTTTCCCTTCTGTTCCTGGCAGCAGCTTGTTCAGGTATCTGAAGCTCTCATGCTGCTTCTGTGTGGGAGGGAGGGAGGAGGGAAGGGGTGGATGACAATGAAGACAAGAAGGAGGAAGTGGTTGTATGAGTGAGAGGTTGTAAATATGAAAAGGTAGTGACTGCTGCTCTCGGAAAAGTTTTCCTTCTTTCATCACAATCCCAGCTATAGCATGATCTGGGGCAGTAAATGTACCTGTTTGAAACCTATGGACAAATGTAATGTGATTCTGACTTTCAAAACTCTTGACAAATTGGTAAACAGACAAGCAAACAAGAGGGAAATCTCCCTGTTGTGGTTTTCCCACCAAACATTTGTAGAATATATGCAGAAAAAAGGGAGGCATGAAAGGGAGAAGGATTTTTTGGTTGTTGTTGTCCTTTCTCTTCTTTAGCATAAAACTCAGCATTGAAGAACTTGGAAAAATCTTTGCTGAGAGGAGAAACAATTTTTAACAGTAAGGTTTTACAGTTATAACCACCTGACATCAACACTTGTTTAGTACATGACATACAGCAAGACCTACTAACAGGTAAACAGCTCCTGGGAAGGAGGGGGGAGCAAGAAGGAGCAGGAGGAAATCAATGAACAGACATCTTTGTGGTGACAATCTCATCACATGAGCTGGAAAATGGAAGCTTGAAATGGTCTTTGCACCTTGACTCATCAATAATTTTCAAGCATCATCCTTAATAAAAGATGTGGGCCTGATGGATGGTGATGGAGTGCTGATTTTAAGTCTCCTCTTGGCTAAATTGCTTGTTGGACCTGGTATTAAAAAAAAAAAAAAAATTAAATGTTCTCTGCACTCCCACCCCTTTTTTTTTTTTTTTTAACCACCATGTATTCTAGTATGAAGCTTTTAAATATTTTATATCTAGAGTGCCTTTTTCATTAAGAGTACACTTTTATTTCTTGACATTGAGAAAATGGATCAGGATCATCACTTTAAAAAATTTTGTTTAAATGCAGATTTTGAATGGCTGCCAGGACTGGATAAAGAATCCCTGCAGAACAAACACTATAAAAATCAATAGTGTTCTTTCCAGGGAGGTAGATTTATCTGGTCATGTCTCCTTGCATTTCACTGTAGTGCTTTTTGTGGTTTTAAGCCTTTTTTTCTTTCATAAAAGAAATACCTTGGACCTGGTTAAACTGAAAAGAGCTGTTACACTCCGTGGGCCTTAAATAAATAACGGATCATCATAATTAAACAGACACTTCTTAAAGATTTTTCTTGTTTCCAATTTTTACTATTACAATGAGGAATACCAAATTACCTTTAAATCTGTTCTTTAACATGTTATTGGTTTATATATATATGAATATACGAATAGAACAACTTATGCACAATCTCAGATTTCTCTGTATTTCCATGATTCTCCTGCTGGTTTTTTTTGAATGAAGGAGAACTAGCTAAAATAAAGAATTGATTTTGAATGAGAGGCTTGATGAAGGGTTGTTTTCTACCTATGACTTCTGGACTAATTTCTGCATCCAACCAGACCTAATCTTATTCTTCTCCTTGTGACTGTCAGATCAGTCCTTTCAGCTGAGATGTTGTTCTGAACACTTGTTAACTTGTTTCAGATGGAAAGACCTACAGTTCAAGCATTTTAAACTAGCTAGTATTCAATTCTCAGGAGGTAGCATCTAGCAGCAGGACAGTGAAGAGCAAGAGGCTGCACAGGGGTAACTACTCAACTTGGTATATCTGTAGCGAAAAGATGTCAAAAAGTTCTTAAAAGGTTTATACACATGGACTGTACACATTAACGTCTCCAAAATTTCAAACATCATGCCCAAGGTATGTATAAATGTAAGGAATTTTAAAAATAATAATAAAAAAAGGAAATGTAAATTCTATATGAAAAGAAAATAAGGAAAAAAAAAGTTGTTGCATTCTACATTTGTCAGGAAATCCATTGTTAGAAAAACAGACTTCTCTTCACAACGTCATTTAAGAGACTCCTTGCAAATAAAGACTTTGCAACAGTGACCTCCTAGTTCTCTGATCACTGCACAGTCTTCGCAGACAGGAAAGAAGGAGTGGTTTTGTGACAGAGGATATACTGGATCAAGTGTTCCTAGGGTGTTCTTTAATTCTTGAGTAAGTGAAGAACAAAATACACAAGTTATAATTTCCATCATAGCAGTTTGTTGTCCAAATGAAAAAGTTGCAGTGCTAGAGATAAAATACAGTAGAATTCCTAAGCTACTACTAAGACATCCTGTCATGCAACTGACAGTGCTCTGTTAGGTTTTATAAATGATGAGCCTTTGCCAGCTCAGATGCAGCCTGGGAGTTTTTCTTCTTAGAAAATTTTGCCAAAACACTTTAAAGTGCTGCAAGTATTTTCTGTATCAAATGGTGACATATTTTAAAGTCAAGGACTGAATTCATCTGTCTTCTATTTTTTTTTTTTCAGTTCTCATCAAGTAAATGCAAACTGTTGAATGATTCTTAAGCATTTCAAATTTGGGTTGAAAATGATATTGCCAATATCAAATGTTAGAAAAGATGGTAAGCTTTATGATTTTTGTCATTAATCATATTTCCACTGCAATTTTGTCCTCTAGGCTTAGCCAAATACCTTTATACATGGGATCCAGATAGTAAAAGGAAAGCTTTGAATATATTTGAGCATTCTGATTATGGATGCTATTTTGGTCAAATTAGATTGCCAGAGCATGACAGCAATGTCATTAGTTTATTATGTTTTGAAGTCTTTCCCAGATACATTTCAGTTACTTTGTTGTGTTTGTTTCTCCTTTCCTTTTTTTTTTTTTTTTTTCAAATCTATGCTTCCTGGAAGAGTTCTTTTTTTTGGATTGGATAAAATTCATGCTGCACTGTGATCAGTGTCCCTCTGAGGCTTTGTACAAATGACCAAATATTTATAGTCCCTAGACAAAACCAAAAAAAAGTAAAAGGATGCAGAGCTATCACATGAAAGGGGAGCAAGTCAGAACTTTCAGGGCTCTATGACATCAGAGCAAATTCTGCTGCAGCATGTATCCTTCCTAATTCAACTGCAAGCAACCCACAACCACAGGTAGATATAGATTATGGTCCATAACTTACAGCAAAATACTTGTTTTGACCGTTTAATCCTAAATTATTTATCTCCTAATACATATGATAAAGTACATAAAGTAAAACGGTGACAGGCTGAACAGTGAATGCATTCTTCAGGTGTGAGACAGAAATGTCTCAGAGACAAAATAAGTTAAAGAGCTCCTGATATCTGTGCTGTGTGAATGTTACTCCTTATTGGATAGGCAGCAGACTGGAGCAATGAACCAACATTATGAATAACCTGAGTTGTTCTTAACAAAGACTGATTCAGTAGACATTTATTTTGAGGATTCCCCAAAATTGTGGTGGGACAGCCAAGGCAAAGTAACAAACAGATACTCTGACTGAAAGTGAAGTGACTTGAGAGTTAGGAACCAAATGGAAACTCTAAAAAATCTCCAGTATGTAACAGTGTTTTTTTACCACTGTTTGATGTCTTTGGTGGCAAGTACAATCTTTTACTAATGCTGAGCTGTGAGACTACATTAAAGTTTCTGTCTTGCTCAGATGAACAGGAGTTAGATTCCAACATGAACACACCAAGCAAATGAATATCCAAGTCTAGCCAAAATAAATTGCAGAGACCTTTTTTTTCTGGTTGAACTTTCCATATTTCCAGAGATACTTAAACCTGAATATGCTAGTCATTTACATGTCAGTCTTTTTAAGAAAAATTTTCACTAGCCATGATAATATTTCTGCTTATGTAAGCCCCTGCTTACATTTCAATTACATCAGAGATGTAAGTATGTAAGAAAACAATGCAGCTCATACTTGAATAGGTTTTTTTCTCAAGTGAGAAATTCAATTAATTAGTGTTAGATATGTTTGTGAATGCAATTAGACATGTTTCTACATTTTTAATGAATAAGTTAATTGTTTTTTGATATAGTAAAATGATGCATTACTGAAACTTGTCCCGTGAGTACTTTGGAGATTTGTATTTTAGCCTTTTGTAATACCAGAGCATCCTAAACATTGAACATGGTTTATACAGCATTTTTTCCTTTATTACTAGAAAGTCTTCATTTTGATTTGAGAAAAAAAGAAATTCCAATGCTAGAATGATCTTCCTATCAAGTTATTCATTCATAAACAAAAGGAATAAAATTATCTTTCCTTTTTTGAAAGGATAATGAAATATAGGCAAAAGTCATACTTTTTACTTTTGAAAATACAGACAATGTCTGAGCAAAAGCTGCTTTATGTAATACTCAAAGCCATGAAGACAGCATATAAGGTAAACAGTAATTCTTATTTGCTTTATTTTATATTCAGACGCACAGTATGGATTTCAAACATTAAAACTGACAGCTGTATTGCTAATGCTTTATTGTGAAACAGTGTTTATAGCTGCATGAAGTTCAATGATATAATTTGAACTCCTCTGAATACTTTCTGTCTTGTAACTACTTAATCTTTTTCATCAAATGAAACAAAAAAAATCCAAGTTCCAGTGTTTTTAAAATTATCAAATCAATGAAAAATTTTTATTGAGATGCTTGTTCTTACAGATTATGATTTACATATTTCAACACTAGCTTTAGAAATAAAAGCTACTCTGTAGTTCAGCATGTGTATTTTTGTGCTCATTTATAATCATGCTGAAACATCAGCCTGCAAAACAGTTTTCCTTAAGGTTTCAGTCAAACAACCAAAATCCATGCTTTTTTTCTATGTGTTTTTCTCTATAAAGCAAAAAAAATAAAGAAAACACGTGCAAGCAATCCACAGATTTTTGGAAACATTATTTTCTAGTAACAGAGAAACAAAAAGTGTGCAGGTAGTCCATTTTTTGTTCTCTGATGAGAAAGGAGGGAATTTTCAAAAACATTGTTTCTTTTGAAAGAATACATCAGCTATCCTAAAATGGACATTTCCACACATGCATGTGGGTTTTAGATATGTGCTATTTTACTAATACTATCATACCTATTGATAAGAAGGAACTAGACAGCTCAAAAATGCTAAAGAAATGACTTTGGAGTATATAAGACTTCAGTTTAATGTAATGAAAGAAAAAAATAAAAATATCAAGATAGATTAATATAATTGAAAATATAAATGAGTGAGCAGTGAATCTGTCAACTTCTCTTTGTATACTATAAGAGTGCAGATGAACACAAAACACATCTAAACTAAGAAAACAATACGTGAATTACACCTGTGGCTGCACTTCGAAATTCATAATAGCAAAGTTTATTGCTTCAGATAATAAATTAATGGGGAGCTGGGATCAAGAGGAAATTACTGTCCATGGAACACTACATTTAAAAGCATTATGTGGAGGTTATGCTTTATGGTGTTACATACTACAGGAAATACTGTACTAGATTAGGTAGCCCACTTTTTTGCGCCAGTCTAGAAATACAAATGGTCTTGATAATAGTTACCTCAGCCATGATGCACCATTGTTAGAAAAAGAGTGATAATGGCTTCTTCGATCTCCCTTCTCTACTCTACCCCTTTGACATGTAAACTGTGGAAAAGTATTGTGACCCTTGAAGAAACTTCTTAATGCAGTAATCAAACCATTAGCTTGTTTGGCTCCTAGAATCACTTAACATTTTGTGTAGGCATCCATGACTCCTGATTTTGTTTGTTGGGTTTTTTGTTTCACTGAAGTTGCGTTATGGCAAGTAGAGTGCCTTCTAAGATCTCTACTGAAAGATATTCCTGCTTTAGAATACAGCTTTCTCATCTTTCCCAAAAACAAAGGACAAAAAGTCTTTGTACTCTTATGAGATCACTTTATATGCTTACTTTCTAAGTGGTGTATTAATGAAGTGAAAAAATTTGAACCAATCATGTTCCAATTGAAATAGGAACCTAAGAAACATCCCTCATGAGAAATTAGGATGCCACTGAAAAACAGGCTAATACATATAGCACTCAGAATCAACAAACAAATAAGAGAAAAAAATCTATCTAGGAAAACAGAAATCCAAACTACAGTCTTCCAACAGCTGTGGCTTGCTGCAGTCTTGGATATTGAAACTATCATCCTATAAACAACTGCCGCTCATCAGAGTCCTTCAGCTTATGCTAAAGATGCAGGCATTGAAGGCTGATACTCGGAAAACAGAAATTTAAACCTTTAAATGTCAGACTTTTGGGTTTGGAATACTTCACTCTTCTAGTCTCAAGTTACTCCACAATTTTTTATTTTTTTGTTAATTTTTGTTAAGCTTCTGCACCGTGGTACAACCCTGTTAGGCAGACCATGGTTATGAGGATACTCACATATCTGTCTGAGATACAGGTTTCTAGTCGTTTCTAACACAGGATAGAGATGATGAGAACTGCAGTCCCAATCAAAATTTGAAATCACTATTCATCTGTCACTTGAATATAGATTTATTTAGATATTTCATTGCAAAAGAAAAAAAAGGCTTTTTGTAAAATGAAAAAAAAAAAAAAGGAAAAAGAAATAATAAAGTGGAGGGAGGACTCCCTTATGACAGGCTTTTTAAAGAAAGAAAATCTTGAAAGGATCTCTGACAGCTCCAGTAATAATCCTAACTCTGCCAGCATAGTGGAGATGAATCCTTGTGTTCTCACCGAGAGTTTCTTTTCAGACACACTGTCGTGGGAATTGGCATTGTTAAACTGCAGGTGTTGTGATGGCACTTTTTCTCCTCTAACTGTCACAGTTCATCCTTATATAAAAGCAAACTCAATGGTTCTGGACAATTACTAAAGCTGAGGAGATACTAATGGCTGCTAATCTATGCTTTTCATGTGTGGGAGTGTAACCTGAGCTCAAGCTCAGTTATATACACTGTAAAAGCAGTGAATGTTTCTAAAACAAATGCTTTGTGAGTTTGTTTCCCGTTACCCTCTGAGGTCATGTTTGTGATTCATGATTTTGAAAGTTAAGGAAACCCAGACTTGTTTGTGTGCCATAAATTAAAGCCATCAGTATACAATTCATGACTCCGGTTTCACATGGTGGAAAAAAAGGATGCTGTCATTGTTGCTGTCCTTTGCAGACTAAGGTTGATGTGTAACAGCAGGTGCCTTTGAAAGAAATGTTGTTGACGCTTTTAAAGGCAGACTGCCCAAAACTGCATCTTTTTTTATTCAGGGAAGGGCCATTGTTTCTTTTGTTGCCACTCTGTCAGGGGAAATCTTTGTAGAAAAGCTCAGGCAGATTAAATGGCACAAAAGGTTTAAGAAACATGGCCACGCTTGAGTTCATGGACGTTACAGGTCAGTGGTCATATTTAAATATACTCATACTTGAATACTGTCTCCATGATTATCTAAACCTATCAATTCTGAAACTTAAGATAATATTCAACTTTTATATTGTTTTAGTTGGTGTTTGAGGGTTTTTAAATTATTATTTCTTTCATGTTTTAATGCATAGGAGTATTCAAAAATTTTAATTTTTTTATGCACCGAGTCTTAGTAATAGTAAACAGTTATGGTGAAGCATATGAAAAAGAAGAAAGGAGTTTGAGAGAGTTAGCTCTAGGAATCTCTAGTGCCAAATATTACAGAGGGTCTTTTTGCTTTTAGGTTGAAATTTTGAAAACAAGATAGTGTATGTGTCTAGCTACAGTATCTATGATTGTGTAACACTGAAAGTTCTCAAATATTGGAAACAGATTAAAAACCTTTGCCACTTCATATGAAGCTGGATTTTACCCTCTCATACACTAGAATTTCAATGTATCATTTTGTGGAGATTTGGGTTTTACTCCTGTGTTGGAGTTGATATCTTTAGGCAAGATCCAAGGTAATTACTACTTCTACTTGCTAAATCTGCAAATAGCTATATTCAGTCTTC
Source organism: Empidonax traillii (assembly GCF_003031625.1). Lineage (NCBI taxonomy): Eukaryota > Metazoa > Chordata > Aves > Passeriformes > Tyrannidae > Empidonax > Empidonax traillii. The sequence goes on from NW_020955715.1 coordinate 714,760, forward strand.
TAAGTTGCATCAATTAGAAGAAAGTCTACATGTATTACATGAAAACACTAACAGCAAAAAAATACTGGTGCTGGTATTTTTTACCTGTGTCACAGCACTTTCTTCCAATAAGATCCCTCTTCACAACTCTTCCAATATGTTAAAATATTTCATATTTCATTTAAACTGTAATCAAATGCAAAACATCAAATTTATATAAGTACAATTAAATATTTCAGTTGTATGAAAATGAAATGTTGTAACACCTTTAAAATGAGAGATGTTAGATTTTTTCCTTGCTGTTTTTTTATTTAAAATTAACCCATATGAACAAAATAGAGTCTTCCAGCAACACTGAAGAACACAGAAGAATTTTTATGTTTATAATTTGTAGTTTTTCATCTAGATCATCAAAGTACCTTTGGTGCTAGGTTTTTCAAGTTAAGAGTCCCAGTTTTTATCACTTTGTTTGTGCCTTCTGCGCACCATTCCTTTCTGATCTCTCTACATCCTAAATTGGGTTGAAATAACGCACCAAGTATGAATGATACTTTTGATAAACAAAATGTCCAAAGTCAAATCATGGCAGAAGACTGTCTTGTTCTTATGAAAGGAGAGTGCAATACTTAGACCATTTTTTATCTGGAGTCCTTTGAATGGATTGGGAGTCAGTTTTAGCACTCAGGATTTCTGGAAAGCTTTATTCCTTATGCTCTGCTGCTGAGCTGCCTCTAACACAAAATGAAACAAAGAATCCTCACCTTTTCCATAATTAGGTGGGAAGTCAAATGTTCAAGCAAAGGATGAAATATATATTGGAAATTATATTCTCAAAATTTTTAACATCTCTATCTGAACAACACTTAAGTGACTTGGGAGACCACTTCAGGAAGAAGAATACTTTGGTTAAAAAAAAAAAAAGAAAAAGAAAAAGAAAAGAAAAAAAAATAAAAAGCACTAATCTAAATTAAATCCCTCTTTGCCTCCCCCCCCCATCTGAATATTGACAGGAGGGATAATTGCAAGATATATTCAATTTACATTTTATTTGTTTGACTAGAGTAGCTCCAACCCGCAACATTAAGTACTTTGTGCTTTCATTCAATATTTCAGCTGTCAGCAAATGTTCAAAGGGAACTGCAGTTCCCTGTACATAGTACTTGACATCAGGGAGTATGTTCATAGCTGTGTATAATAATAACAAATAAGAAAGTGATATACAGGGATTGCAAGATGCCCGTCATTGCATAACATCAGGCTTTGGGAGACACTGCATTTGCTTGCTGATATATTGTACCTCTCTAAATAATATGATAAACTATGATAATTAGGTTGCCTGGTATATGCTAGGGAAAAAAAAAAAAAGTGAGCGGGAAGGCATTCAGATATCCTTCTTTACTAGAGCTAGCGGGTCATTAAAGATTCTCTTTAACACAAGTCTTTTGTTAGTCAGAATAAAACATTTTCTAACGCTAACTTTTCTCCTGAAAAGCACGTTGCTAATTGGAATGCTGTTTTTCCTTACATAACAAGTGCTCACATGTTGTGGCACTTTCCATAATCAGAACTGGACAACAGATTGCCATAATTTTAAGCCAAAGTCATGGAATAGCTGCACCTTATATCTGAGAGTGCAAAAGGAGCAGTGCAATGAGTTATTGGGACTGCAAAAGCACAGAGCAATCTGTGAGGTTACCTAATGCAGCTCAGACCACCCTAACCCCACATTTGTACTATGGTTTTCATTTGTGCTGTTTTGTGTTATATAACACATTATAATCAAACAGAAGATCTAGTTTTGTACTCGATGATATTCCTGTAGTCAAGGACGGCATTCTACTGAAACAGAAGTCAGAACTAGTTTTGATTTGATATTTTAAGGATTTGGAAGTTGACAGCCCCCTGGAATCCAACCTGATGTGCTTAGCACAGGAAGAGCACTCCTGCTGCATGCATCACTACCCAGCACCTTGACAGGGCAATGAGTGAGGCAAACAAACATGGAGGATTTGGCTAAACAGTATTGCATGTGTAGACCCAGATAAATGAAAACATACAAAACATTTTGACACATACTTCAGTATGATCTTTGGTCACAGCAGCAGAGAGCCCAATCGGATTACTGAAATGAGGGACTGAGATGTCTGATCTGTTTCTGAGCTTAGTCTCAGCTTTAATTACCTGCCTTATATTCAGGTACTCAACCGGTTGTGGTGTAGTCCTCATCACACAGTGGCTTTGCAGGTAAATACTGAAGAAAGTCCTAGCTTGCAGTTAAGATAGAGCTCCGTGCTGTAAAAGACAGACACCTCCTTTTTCCCCAGTAACCTCCCAAACTGGGTCTAGTCTTGACCCTGAGGACTTTCATTGTTTAGCTATTTCAATTAAATTTAAAAAAATGGTGAAAAATACAATTTCATGTGTTACCAATTAATGGAATACAAGGCTTTTTCTGAATAGAGCTAAACTGTGACAAAAGACTTATCCATATAAAACAAAGCTCTGCTTACCACTGCCATTACTTGAAAATTGGAGGTAGTGCCTGTTACATAGTTTTCCCTTCCGGATCTGACTTATAAAATAGCCTTTCATAGTATCTGAGGTAGCATGAAAATCTGCATATTGGGAATATATACATTCACATGCCTTCTAATGGTTGATGACAACAAGGCACCTACAAAGTATATACCAGACCACTAAGAGATAAAATGAAGAAGGAGGAAGGGTGAAGATGAAGTACTCCCATATACACTGACTACTTTAAGTATGCTCTCTCAGATTAGTATTTTGTCACCTTGTTATGGCAAGTAAGTGTAGTACAATGTAAAAAGTAAGTGTAAGAGTACAGTTTATTTATTAAATAAATATATTTAAATATGGTAAATACTATAGAAATGTATTCACAGAAATAAAGACTCTTATCATACTCCTTAAAAATTAGGATGCTGTTCATCCTACGTACTATCCAAAACATATTCGCTCAGTGGCTTTTAATATATCTGCAACATTGGTGATTTACTTTTTACACAAATGTCAATGTTCTGGCATTGAAGGGATCACTGCTTTAGGCACACATATAGTCACTTACATGAATAGAAGATGAGTTTTTACTCAGGTTAAAACAATAGCTTCACTTAACTGTTAGAACATCTTTGTTATTCTTAATTTTGTTAAGACTCCATAAAACCCATTCTCATATTAACTCTGTTGTATCTTATTAGTCTATTGGAACCTGATGAGCTATTTTGAGAAAATTTAGTACTTTTTTTTCTGCATTGTACTGTACTTTTGTACAGTTGTATTGAGCCTTACACTTCTTTTGAAATGTAGTCTGATCAACCTTTATTCAGCCATGTAAATGGGATTCATAAACACAGTTTATTAATTATATATCAGCTGAAACTAGAGGAATTAGCCGTTGATCGGTTTGAACAGATGAGAAATTTGGGATAACTGCTTTGTAAAACAGCCATTGAGAGATGATATTATGATGATGTTGCTCACAGTGTTAGTAAATTTTTTTAAATATTTTTCTAAATAATCAGACACAGTGGTATTTCTTAGTCCTACAAAAAGAAAGTAAAACCAGTCTGTTCTCAAATGAAAATTCCACAATATGCTATTAAAGAACAACAACCTCAAATAAAAGGCCACGTTAAATTACCGTATTTTATTAGAGAATGTAGCAGCCACATTTCTTCAGAGTCAGTTCAATATTTTTGTTCAAGTTTAAACTGATTACTTGGAAAATGAATGAAAAACATTTTGTAAACTGAATTTCAAGACAGCTGGCTGCTTAACAGGAAAGCTGAGTATCAGACTAGTACTGCTTGAGAGGTTCTCTAGAATCTTGAAAGCATCCAAAAGTATGATGATTATAAATTTCTACAAGTTTTATGTAATTATGCATGACATTTAATAGAAATCTTCCAAAGTGGCTACATGAAGCTTATCTGAACTCAAGTGAAATTAACTGTTAAGAGTACACTTCAAAATGAAATCCCCCTTGTTTTGCACATTTGATATTACAACAGTAATTTTGACAAAGACAGACAAACTGTAACTAAAACAAACTGTGAAATAGAAGCTATTTTTAAATTAGCTATTTGGAAGTTTAGTTGAGTTGTATTTTTTTAATACTGATTTTGTGTTGCTAGAATCTTAGTCTTTAATGTAGGTATGTGTTTTGATGACATTCTCTTAATGCTTTCCTTTCCAAGTCTTTGATACATTAAAACATGTTGGTCTGATTGGATCATTTTTAAAAAAAGAGCTGGTTTTATCAGTCTTCATTTTTGCTGTCTGAATAACAACAGAACAGAATAAGAGTCTACAGAAATAAGTTTACATTCAGTGTGAACCAGAACTCTATTTCTTCATGCACGTTTTGTTCTTGCGAAGATCCCACTAGGTATTTTAAAACAGAGCTTTCTCTATCATAAAAAGAAATCATTTAATCTCAGGCGGGGCCTACCATTTATTGACACAAATATGCTGAATAAATTGAGTCCATGCTGAAAATACAAATAGATGAGAACTTCTCACTGACATCATTCTGTAATTAAATTTAAGCAGACATTATGTACAAAAAACCACTAGCCTGCATGGAGTACATTTGTGAAGATTCTGCATAATCTTCTGTTCTGTTACAATGGAACAAGTTAAACTATTGGAAATATTCCTAACCCTTTTCATCTAATATTTCCACAGCAAATTCTAAACCTAATTACACAATGTAAACTGTTTATTAATGCCCTCAATATTTCTTGAATTCGAAAAGAAAAAAAATCAATGAGAAAGCTAAATAATCTAATTTCACTCTTCTATTAGACAGTTTATTACCTTTGTATCTTTAATATCAGCAATAAAGCTAAAGTCAGCAGTTGGGAGATGAAGGAGTATTAATACTGGAAGAGGTTTGAAGGTCCACAGATTGGTGTATTGAAGAAAATCAGTGGAAAATTTATTAAATAGTGATACTAGGAATGGAATATGGAAAATACTGCTGCTAAATGCTTTGACATGAGTCATTAATGGATGGGATTTTTGGTAATTATATATCTGCACTAGTGAAGAGCACAACTGCGCAATTAAAACAGTTCTTACATGCATAATCAGGTTTTTTTTTCTTTAGACCTATTAATAGTAATCATTGACAGACACCCAGCTAAATTTCCGAACATCGTGGTGAGGCAACCTCTGCTTGTGTGCGCACTTACGCCCTACGCATGTGTCCAATTTGAGGACCTGCAAGAACACACACCAAGTGTAATGAGAATACAGAGTAAGACTGCCTGCAGAATCCTTCTGTTTCAGAGAATCTTGTTTCTTTTTCACTCTATTCGTCCCTAAACTTTGGTAGAACTCTGTCATTCTGGATAATTTGTCCATTTAACATGAGAATATGCTGCAAATTACAGTTGTGATTCCTACTTCTTAAAGCTCTTGTGCTGTAACTTGTTGTAGCAGCAATCACACCTAAGAACAGAAGTTTGTAAGGGGTAGTGACTCACATTTTCCTCAGGAAGTCTAGGGGCCATATAGAAAACACAGTCCATTTTCAATTCAGCATTATCTTGTCTTCCCAGTCCATTCTTATTGAAGTGAAGCATATTGGGAAGCATATTTTCTTCTTTTGAAAAATTGTTCTTCTAGACTTTCAGATGTTGAGCCATAAGGACCTGTGAGTGTCAGCTATTACATTGGCCTCCATCAGCGTTATCTGCAACCCTGAAGAAGTTTCTTCCAAATTCCAGCTCAGGACTTTGGAGGCAATAAAAAAATGCTTCTGAAACAGTTCATCCAAGGTTTTTTAATGCTTTATGCAAATTCAAGAACAAAGTCTTGAGAGATTAATTAGTGCCACATGTATACTAAAGCAGCACAATTCACACGGATATCACTTGAAGACTTGTAACCTTCATTTAAGGTACTGCAAATTATTCAAATTTAACAGCTGCTGTTAATAAATACTATGTAATCTCACCTTAATTCTTCCTAAAATACATTGACACAAGTCCCAGCTGTTTTATTTGGGCCATGTCTATGTTGTGGTGAAGATCAGTCTTCTAGATATCATCCCAGATATCATCCACCTCTCCAGGTGTGGCAAATGTTTTTGTTGGTGTTTTTCCAGAAATGCAACACTTTAAGTTAATGTAATGTTATACTTTCTCACTGTAAATTCCTTCACTGGGAAACTGTTATTCCTTTGGTATAATATGTTCAAAGGTAAATTCTAAAATGAGTTTCCTATTTTACAGTCACGTTTACCTACTTTGTGTGGAGACTGCACAGTCATGTGTACCTACTTTGTACTTTGTGTAGACTTAAGACTGGAAGAAGAGACTGAATAAAGAAAACAATGGTGACATTTTAATGCCAGCTGTTATGTTCCGTAATAGTGCTAACCACAGTTGGAAAATGCAGCTCTTACCATATTTTGGGTCAAATGTAAAACTGAAAGCTTTATAAATGTCAAAACTTAAAATTTTAAATTAAACTACAATGCAGCCTGGTGTCTGTCTGCACACTAATAGTATGTGTATGAGAGTGTGGGTGAAGGGGGCAACATATGTGCAAAGAGGGGGGATGAAAACAGAAATCTCAAATTCTGTAAGGAAGACCACTTTCATATTTAAAACGTGCTTCCCTCCATCCTCCTGTGCTACTGAAATGTATTCTACTTTCTGCCCTAAATATATTAATTTCATTATTTTGAATGAATGAATGAATGAATGAATGAATGAATGAATGAATGAACTGAATTAGTAAATCCCATCACAGTATGAGATTTTCTAGGTTAATTGGCCCTGGATCTTTTAGACTTCTCTTGCAAGAGCAGCTCTCTACTCCAATGATCATCAGTGTGGCTCTTCTCTGCTCCCATTCCAGGTTGTGCTTATGCAGTGTTTTACAAACAGGGACTGCATTTAACAACACTACAATTAAATCATCTCCATAAATGGAAAAGAGGAGGAGGAAAGTGGGAATAACTAATTCAACCTCACACCTCATATCAGCATCCCCTGACTGAAGACTTCACAGCACCGGTAAGTAGGCTTGCTAGCAGTGAGCTCAGGTTTAACATTCAGCAGAAATATACCTGACATTCAATACATCTTCCGTGAACATGATGGACCTGTATTATATGCAGCATTCCAGGTGATATATTAGGAGTGCCTGCTCCAATGACATTAATACTTCCATATTTCTTTGTGAAATACCTTGCCTGAAAAATCCTAGGATTGCTTTTGACATTTTCATGGCTACTTCACAGGATGGTTCATAGTAATCTTATAATTGACTAATACACCTAGATCTTCCTCTTCCTCTGACATTTACAACTAATGACTTTCCATGTGAAGGAGGAAATTCTTGTTATTAATCCTCAAATGCATGACCTTGCACTTTGCTATGAAATCTCATGCCATTTCCTTTTTTCAGTCCTCAAGGTCTTTTTTTTTTTTTTTCAGAGCAAGATCCTGATCTTTTCCTGCACTGACAGTACATTTTGCATTACATTATCAACAGAATTATCTGGCTGAATTTAGTACCAAGGTTCTCAATGAGAATTTTTAAGTCAGACCTAAGACCAACCCTTCAGAAAGTTCTGTCTTTGAACCTATATGCCACTTTCTAATGTGAGCTATTGTTTTCTCTTATTTAGTTTGTTCCCTTCCTAAGTTAAATAGATTTTCCTAGTCTCACAAATCCTTATCAAAGAAATGTTCTTGATTTTTTCAAAGAAAGATATCAGATAAATGTCACAACCTACATGTGCTGAAACCATGTTTGCTTTTTGTTCCACTTGTCATTTACTGATTCTTTCTTTCAACATTTGTTCTGTAGTTCAGGGTACTCAATAAAGAAGTTTTTAAAATCCAAGATCATTTCTCTAACCTTTTTAAAACATTCCCAGAACGTAAAATATCATGCACAGTGTATTTTGTTCTCTAAAAGTAGTCATTAGTCAGTTCTGCACAACTGGGTGTTGAGAAACACAAGGACCTAAACCATCCTGCAGATTATTTGCATCCAGGGCTACTTTTGTGCAAAAGTCAGGCTGGCTGACTATTAGTATCGTTTTAAGTTAAAAACCCAACAACTTTGCTCAGGCAGTTGTGGCACTTTGTGAGCACTTGGAGGTGGGCTGAGCAAACTGCTTTGCTCCTGACCCCAGGGTGAGTAACTGAAAGTTAAGTTCCATTTACTTAAGATGTTCAGGACAAAGAAACCCATTTTTCAGATTTCACAACTTGAAATCATATTAAAGTTCAACAACATTTTTGGTTCCTTTAAGAATCTTGGATGCTCTTGATAGCTGCATTTATTATGCATACAGTTCCTATGTATGCCCAAAGAGAAAGTTTTTATGGCAATGAGATTCTTGACCACTCATATCTTTATCTTACAGTCAAAGGAAAAGGAAATTCTGGCCTCAGTCTTACCACACAGAGGTCAACTTAATTGGTCCTCACATGATACTGCACTAATCAAGGTGAAGTAGAACTTGTTTGCACTGCAGTTCATCTGGAATCATGATATTTGTGTTAAGTGAACCTGAAAAGCTAGGTGAAATGTACAGGTTGTGAACTTCAGCTAGCAAGCTCTGGATCACTAAAATAACATCATTTGAAGGCATATATCACATTAAGTTATATTATACAGGGAACTAACCTACAATGCTGTTTCTTAGAAATATCTGTATGCTGTATATCCTTCGGTGAAAAAAGAAATCCTCTGTATTCTTTCACAAACTATTTTTGTCATAAATAATAACATCAGTTTACAATAAAATTCTGAAGAAACAGTATTTGTAAAATGTAATTAGACAGTAACCGCTATTAAAAACATTCAGTCCAATGCAGATGTGACATCAGCCAGTGGGGAGAAAAAAAACACAAACCTATGAGGAAAGCAAAAACTATAGTTCTTCAGAAATCAGGCAGCTATGCCTCTTTGGAACTTAAATAGGCTCTGGTAGAGGCAGAGATTCTGAGCAGAATAAGAAAGATCTGAGTTATTCGTAATTGTAGCTTGGTATGTAAGTCATTTAAACACCTAAGCCACTCTTACGGCTTAATATGTTTGTTTATGTAGATAATATATTCTTTTTCTAATAAGTGCAGTGGTATTTCTTAAACATAAGCTTTTTTAACAAGAAATGCAATGGAAGAAAACATATTTCATTACTGTTTTATTTTAAGATGTTAAGAAAAAATAAATTTCTAACTATATTCATGGAGCAGTTTCTTCATATCAAAGTACATTCTTAAAAGGCTTTCTATTGAGTATATAATTGAAATATTTTGTTATTTATTTACCACTGTTGGCTATGAGGCTTTTTTTAAACATCTCAGAAATAAAAATTATGATTCCCACTCGCTCCCCTTCCTCATCCTCCCCAAGGCACCTACAGTTTTTTTCAGGCAGCTATTAGGATTATAGAGAATGACTAAGAAAATTAATTAAAAATTCAATATACACCAAGGGTTGTAATTTACAGCCCATCAGGTTAAAAGTATTTTTCTTAGTTCATAACATCTTCCACATGTGTGTTAAAATTCAGGAAAATTAGTCTCAGTCCTATATATTATATTTCATTTTTTCATTAAAAAGGTACTTAAATGCTTTCATTAAGTGGAACATTTATTTAGATATTATGGAAAATTATTTCTAATATGCAAATGATATATTTGACACCAAAAGGGGAAAGAGGCAGTAACAATTTTAATTAAAAATTCAATCCTTACAGGGTTTGCCCTCGTCAACTTAGAAATATTGCACAGACACTTTATTAAATTGCAAAGTATCTGGTTAAAAGCTATTCACAATGTTATGTGCCAAATAATCCCTCTCCACACTAGATCCAGTTTCTATGCAAGTCAGTGGCAAAACTGACTCTAGAAGGTAACACATTCAATGGATGATATCAGTAGTTTTCTCAATAGGATAAAATGGACTTGTTTTAAATTTGGCTAGATGGATGTACAAGAAAAGAGGAATGTGACATACACAGATACAGCTGTTGTTCTCTGTGCCAATCTCTCACTGTCCCTACCAAGGGAGAGTATATATGGGACACATACGCTTTTTTCCCCTCTCCAGAACAGGGAGACAGAGGTAGAAAGAGGAGCAGCTGAAACACTTGCATTATTTTCTATTTATGTTGTAATAAGTTTGTTTTGCCTGTCATGTCTTATGGGAAGGATAATACTTTCCATTAGCAGCATAATGACTTGGAGTTAGTAGATGAAGTGGATGCAAACTGAAGAAGCTATGGGGACATTTGGAAGCACTTGAGTTTGCAGAGTCAGAATACAACTAATGGTTGAGGAGGAAGGGATCTCTGTTCCCACTTGTGTTCAAATGTGGCAAAGACATTTGGGCTCAGGGTGAACACCTTGTGGCTCAGACTTACAAAAGCTGCTCTCTCCTTTCTTCTGTCATTGACCTTGGAGCATGGCCATGTGTAACTACTTTCATCTCTGAGTGTTGTGGGTTTTTTTCCTTTCTTTTTTTCTTAGCCTTCATCTCCGTCTCCATTTGAACTGTAAGGCTTAGGAGAAGTAGGGTCTCATGACAGGTGTAGCTATACTGCACAATGAAACTCACTTATTATCTAGTACCTATATATGGAGATGTAATATCAATAATTAATAATCATGAACAGTGCCTGGTTACCAGTTCATTAAAACTAAAATTTGTCCCAATTTTATCTAGATCCTGAGATCCCTGTAGACAGGCCATACAAACCTACTTACAACCCTACCAGCCGTTTGACTAATTCATATTATCATTGGATTTAATCTTTCCAGAACAAAATGACCTCAAGCACATCAGCAAAGGAAATAGATTGACATCAGCAAAAACTAGGGCAATGTGAGCTGTACCTGAGCTGGTAAAATATTGTCTTAGGAATTCTTAATTCCTATAGCAGTTTGTAATGTGGCATAAATCAAATAAAATTATGACAGAACATGGAAACAACTCTCATTTTTATACTTTAAAGGGATGAACCTTTCCTTCTGTACTCAAGCAGCCTAAATACATAGTGTTAATGCTTCTTTTTGTCTAAACTTCTTAGGAGTAAATCGAAGAGCTAGGAAAACGTGGAACAGAGAAAGAATTTGGATATCCAAATCTGGCCACCTGACTGATCCTCCAGCTCTTGACTTGGGGAATACCAATTTGATTTTTTTCCAACTGAAATAGTTTGGATAATGAAAAATCTCTCCCTTCCCTCTTTTCCCAAGTTCCCAGCTTGCAGGGCTGTTTCTCATCCGGTTCCCCTCCCTCAGCCCTGGCTGCCGGGCAGCGTTTTGCCCTCCCTTGCCCAGGCTTTCCCTGGGGCTCTCACCCATCCTCGTGCCCGTGGCTGAGGGGCTCAGCTGTGCCCTGCATTGGGGCCGCTGGAACTGGCAGTGTCCGGGCAGGGCAGCCCTGGATGTTCCACACAGGGACAGCCCGGCACAGCCCCAGAGCTGCTGCTGCTGCTGCTGGGCACCTGCAGCCCGTATAGAGTAAGATTCAGAAAAAGATGAAAATAAATTGTGTGATAGTGTACTTTGGATAAGCACCCCAAATTTCAGAAAATTATATTTAATGACAAAACTCATTGAGTTTTTGGAGGCACGCGCTGTGTCTTTTTTCCTTTCCTTTACTGGAGGCTGTTATTAAAATACAAGTCCCTTTTCTTTTGAGTGCTTTTCATTTGATCTTGCTCTGTGGACGGTTTTAACATTGAGAAGGTCTTTTTATCTCAACCCAAGGAAAGGGCAACATGAAAAAGTATGTGTTTGTTCCTTTGAGCAAAGCCTGCGCTATCGGGAGCTCTACCTTTTGGGAGATAACCCTGTCTTTGCTTCTTAAACTCCATCTGAAGGGACAGTGTAGAAGCCTGTAGTTTTGCATGAGCTCAGCTTGTGCAGGCAGGGAGCATTCCATCAGGGACCTGCCTGTATGCCTCATTGGTACTGAGGTAGCGGAGTTGGAGACCCAGTAACTATCTGGAACAAATGTGTGTATTTTGTTTTAGCTATTAAACTTGTCCTGACCTGTCAGAAGAAGTCCCAGGATGGCTGGTATTGTTTTCCTCAGAAGTGTAACATATAAGCAAAGCATACATAGAAAATAAAAGTAAAGAACAGAAAAAGAAAACCAAACCAAACCAAAAACAAAACAACATAAAAACCCAAACATGCCAAACATAGATCATGATTCCCCACTGTTCCATATTTTTGGGCAATAATTTACATTGATGCACTTTGGATTTAATTTTAGGAGCTCAAAACAACTGGGTCTCTAAGTAAACATCTGTACATATCCTTTGCCTGAGAATTTTTGAAAACAGAGCCAAAAAAGAGCAAAACAATAAGACTAAATACTGTACGTTTACTTTGTAATACTTTTATCTAGTTTCAGGTGCTATATGCAACATAGTTAGAGATCATTAAGGCTTTTATTAATTTAGTGCTTTGGTGCTTAATATGGGCTAACTGAGACTGAGGAAATGGTTAGTGTTACTAACTATTCTTTTTTGTTACAATTTTGAAAAGATTGCACTGTGTAGAAGGCTTCTAAATTTACTAAAAATCCTGAGTTTCCTAAAATTCAGACCAGAAGTAGAGGAAGAAAGACTAGTTTAAACAAAAATGTCCTCCAGCAGTTAATGTAAATATGATCATTTTACATCCTAGTATCCAAACAGATATCTTAGTATTTTTACTATTTTCCTATATATAGTCTAACTGAAACAAACAAGCAGGAACAAAACTTTTGCTTACTTCTTTAATATTTCTTTAGATAAATTGAATCTCCTGAAAGAAAAAAAAAATAAAATTTGTGACTTTTGTTCCTCACATAAGCACCACTGAAATTCTGAGCATTTAGAGATCCTTATGCCACGGCTTATTAGAGCTGGTCAGGCAGTTGATAAATGTTCAAGAAGAAAATCAGAAATAGCCAAAAGTAACCGTCAGTGCAATACAGTCATTTAGCTGTTGTTGTTGTTCGATCTTTTCATAGCTTCAATTTCACCATTTCAAAATGCATTTTCATTATGAACTGGAATGAAAAAGCAAGATTTGGAAAAATCCATTAAAAGTTCAGAGATACATTTGCTGAAGGCACAAAGTTTTCTTTTGTGTCAAGCTTAAACCTTTTTTATCTATATAGCATTGTAATGTAATGCTTCAAACTTTTATTAGAATAAAAGCTAAATTGTAAGTAATTTAAAATGTGGAATTAGCACATTAGCACTTATTAAGAAAAAAAAATCATAATTATTCACTTGGAGTCTTTCCCACAATATATTTAATCAAAATGATGATCAAAAAAATCACTTCCATATGATAAATCTTCAGTGTTCAACTCTTCCTTCAAGAACATCTCAAGCTGCAGAAGCACACAAGCAGCACTTGAGGATGAGAATGGCTTGGCCTGTGGGAAGCACCTTGCTTGATATTATTGAAGCAAGAGCGGAAAATTAATGTCTTTCTCAGCAGTAAGCCAGTCAGCAATATGTGCTCTAAATGAAATAGAAGGAAGAAGGGAGTGTATGCCATGTCTCATACTGATTGCACTTTTGTGTAATGACTCACTTCAACCTCTGTGCTGAAACCAACATACATGAAATCTGCCACAACTGAAATGGACCTTTCTTTAACACTAAACTATAATGACGCTATCTGAAGCTGGTATTATAATTACAACAGCTTAACTCCCTTAGGAAAACCCTTTCATTTTAACTTCAAAATGAAGTTCAATGGAGTTAACTTTAGCAATGATCAAGAAGGGAATGAGAGAAAACTGAAAGGAAACATTAATGTCATAGGCATGTAGGGGAAGTTAAGGTTTATTCTGCTGTCAATAAATAGCTAATAATTTTGCACGTTTAGGAGTACCTATCCATTAAATCTGTTGGGGTTTAAGTCTTTTTTTCTATTATTGTATGTTTTCAAAAATGTTGTAGTCATTCCAATCATGGATGGTCATTACAAGCCACCAAACAATGAGAAAGAAAGGTATAAATGCAAAGTCCTTTGCATGCTGATACACGTAGTCTGGTGCTTTCCAATGTAGATGAATGTAAGTCAGCTCAAAATCCAAAGTCATAAGCCATCGTTGGAAAGATGCAGCTTGGTTAGCCAGGCTGCTTCTCCCCAGATACTCTGTAGTCTGCAGCTTTTGGACTCTGTAGGCAACTTGCTTGTTCTGCCTTTTCTGGGAGCAAGACTGGGGAAAGGGGAGGAGAAACCAGAGCACTCTAAGCTTTCTTTGTTCTTCAGTATTTTTCTTAAAACTGTGACTCTTAGGAGAATATCCAAGAAGAGGCATAAATTGTGCACTACTTTTCCTCTGCTTCCCATGTGCTTGGAACAATCTGAAAGAAATTGTTCCTCCCTAATGGCTCCAGCAGAGGCAATACAGCTGTATCCTGCCCTTAGGCTGATTGTGACTCTGAATCTAGCACATATTGGAGAGTTTTGGAGATTTTAACAGACAGATGCAGACTTTGAAAAAAATACTACCTGCAGGGGCCAAAACCCATAAGGTGTAGCAGGTTTAAACTACTTAAGTGAACACAGCTAGTTTTCAACATTTGAGAGAAGACTTATAATTTTTAGCCACCTCAGTAGTGCACATGAAATCAGTTTTCTCGAGTGATGTTAACTGGATGAGAACTGAGGAATGCAATGTTTAATTTCTTCCTAAATGATTGCAACATTAAGCATTAGGGATAGCCTCCTCAGCTCCAGTGGCTCCTAGTGGTTACACGGAGTCTGCATAGAGGTATTACATTGTGCTGTCATTTTCAGCTGTAATGTCAAGGCCTTCCACCTACTCAAAGTTATCTATATATTGAACTCATGCCAGAAAAAAAAGAACACACAGAAAGATAGTTGAAAGCCATGTTTGATTCCTCTTCCCCAGGCAGTGCCAAAAGGGGTAAAATAAGGTTAATGCTGTTACCACCACTGCAAGTGATCTTCAGCTGAGGCTCCACATTGAAAAAAACAACTGTTATGTCAAAAAAGTGAACACCTAAAATGATATTTTAAATTTTCCACATTTCTACTAATAGTCATGAATTTTGAGGCATGTTAATATTGTTTAATGTAATTTAAAATAATAAATTTGTATAATCAAGCACTATATTTCCATGGCATTAGATTCTCTGGTTATGCTTTTATCACTAGCAACAACATTTTACATTCCATAGAGAATGCAAGTGAAAAGTTTGAAAGGCCATGTCATTTTTATGTTATTTTTTAGATTATTTTGAAGCCAAACATAGGAATGCATCTGTTTCTGGGCGATAAACATATTGACTTTCTTCCCTTCTGGCTATGCCAATTCTTTAATCAGGTGGCTCTTTCACATCATGTTTCTTGCTTCTTCTTAGCCTAACAGGGACAGAATTATTTTTTTAATATAATTTTAATACAGTTAATTCTTTTAATAAAATACAATACAATATTTCTTTAATGTACGAGTTTACCATCATCTGTGTCTCAATATTTATTTCTCCCCCAAGTTTCTTTCCGTAAAGAAATATAGTGTCTTGTTGACCTTCACTGTCATTCAGGTTTTTATTTTGTCTTCTGTGCATTTATTTCTGACATTTGTTCTGCTTGGTACCTTTGCTGTTCTTTCTGTTTTCTTTGTTCTCTTTCTGTCCCCTCTATATGCATATGGCTTTAGTGATCTGGCAAAATGCATCTGCAGCATTCTTAAAGCTTACACTGATGCTACAATTCCTCTTTAAGATTTTAGGAGTTTAAAAAATTTTAGGAGGGATACATTTTTAAAACAATTTTTTCAGATCTCTCTTTGCCACAGTCCCATTAACAGCCCTTCTCCTATTTCTTGGATCACCATTTATTTTGGTATTTTGGTGGTGATGTTTTGTTTCCTTTTACCTCGCTACATAGCTGCTTTCCGTCTCTTCCCATATCTCACATAGCTATTCTCATTAATTCTAAACTCTCCTTCCATTATACTGAATTCTAAAAATACTATTCTGTAATTTCACTGCCTTGGACAAAAATATTAAATTATTTGAAATTATCGTGTATTAAGGACAAAGAATGATAAGATGCTGTGCTAGATAGAAAGTTAGTACCATGGTAAAATAACGTTTGACAATAGATGGTGTGTTTGTTCATTATAATTCTTCCCATTACCTTCTTGTAGAGATTTGGGAGACTAGGTAGGAACATTTGTGCTCATGAGTATATATATAGAAGAGATATACTGAATATACCCATATATCAGAAAAAAAAAAAAACAAAACCTGTGAGGCATGGTAAGCAATGTCCCTAGGGTTTTTCCATTCCTGAGTCCATGGTGTATGGGTCTGATTAACTGCTGTGCCCTAACGAAGACACAGGCATCCTGCACCCCGAGAGAAGACTGTGCCAACACTTTGTCTTGGCCAGCAAAGTGCCCCCCTCTCTTTCATGAGATGCTGCGTGGCTTCAGTAAATCATGGAATGGGTATATTTGCTGTGTGGAATTCAATCTTTTCTTTGAGGTTACCTACAAAATAAAGTGTGCTGGCTACCTACATTAGATAAGGACTCTATATAGCTGTGTAAATTAAAACTGGTTGTGATGGAGAGGAAATTGTGCAGAAGCAAGAAGCTTTCCCCGTGCCTTTGATTGGGATACAGACTGCCCTGCACTAGAATAAAGCAGCGTCTTTCAAATTCAGGAGGATTTATTCCAGTTTAAGTAATGTTATTACGCTATCAGAAGTATTTTTATCACTTATGCAAAATTTTTGGTTCCCTAGCATACTCCTTTTATTATCCCAAGGCCTTGCCGCATGTTTTCCAATATTATTTTAAAGTGGATTGACACCTTCTTAAAGAATAGATCAAAATTCTCGGTGTTATAAAAGCACTGGACATTGAAGTCTTGTATTTATCCTTGGGCTTACTAGAGATGGCAGGGAGGTTGAGAACATCTCTATCCTACCCATGATTCAGACCTAATCTGTAGGGATTGTCTTTTCTTTTTAAGAGAGAGATAATGCAATCTACAGAATTGAGCTTGACAGAAAATTTTTTGTCGATTATGTATGAAGATTTGATATATAGTATTCTATCAACTAGGGAGCATGGATAAAACCTGCAAAATTCAATTGCTTTAAAGATCTTTAATACTTCAAAATTGGACTGGATATTTTTCTATTGAAAGTCTAAAACCTCATCCAACAAGACAGTTCAGCTCACATCTGTATTACAAATGATTTACTATGGTAAAAGTAAATATGTTTATTTTCGTGAAAGACCGGAGATCAAGCACTCTGCTTACTTCTGAAGTTACAAATCACTTCTTCTAGCAAGACTTTATTAGGTGGAGTTTTTCAACCTGTAGATTTTAGTATCAGACCCCTTTCTTAATTCTTCATTCTGTGCAGAAGATGTCAGCAATCAGTCAAGTTTTTAGTTTACAGCCCTAGAGACATGCAGAATACAATTATATAATCATAGAATGTTAAGAGTTGGAAGGTATCTTAAAAATCATCTAATCCCAACACCTGCCATGTGCAGGGACACTTCCCACTAGACCAGGTTGCTCAAGGCCTTATCCAACTGACCTTTAACAATGCCAGGGTTGGGGTATCCACAACCTCCCTGGGCAACCTGTTTCAGCATCTCACCACACTCAAAGTAAAGACTTTCTTCCTAATATCTAAGGTAAATTTTCTCTCTTTCAATTTGTATCTATTAATCTTTGTCCTTGATCTAGAGCTCCAGACAAAGAGTTCCTCTCCGGCTTCCCTGTATCACTTCAGATACTAGAAGATTGCTGCAGGCTGAACAGCCCCAACTTTTTCAACCTGTCTTGGAGGGAAGATGCTCCAGTCTTCTTATCAACTTTGTGGCCTTTCTCTGGATTTACTCCAACAGGTCCATGTCCTTCTTATGTTGGGAGCACTAGAACTGTACACAGTACTCCAGATAGGGTCTCACAAGAGTAGACTAGAGGGAATCATCTCCTTGGACCTTCTGGCCACAATCCTTTCGATGCAGCCCAGGATCCAGTTCGGCTTTCTAGGCTGTGAGCACACACTGTCAGCTCAGGCTGAGTTTTTTGTCAACCCCCACCCCCACATCTTTCTCCACAGGGCTGCTCTCAGTCACTTGTCCATCCAATCTGTAGGTGTGTCTGAGATTGCCCTGATGCAGGTGTAAGATCTTGCACTTCTCTTTGCATTGGCCCATCTCTCAAGCCTGTAAAGATCTCTCAGGATAGTGACAGTCACAGACATAGAGGAAATGGGAGCAAATACAGATTCTTTGGTATGATTTTTTTGAAGTTCATGCATTCCTGTGTTCCTGCTGTAGCAGCTGCACAGGGACTGCATTTTCCTACATTAACTTTTTTTAAAAAGTAAATGGTTCTTAACATTATTTTCCTCCTCAGTATTATTTTAAGATAAAGAGTAAACTGAATATGGATGTCTTTTTTGGGTAAGAAATTATAGAAGAAATAACTTCTGTCTATGATCAAAGTGGTGGGAAAAGCACAGCAAAACAAAGGGCATGAAATCCTTGTATGTTTTGAGCTTCTAAATCAATCATGGACAGATAGTTATAAACAGCAGATTAAAGTAAATGACTAACAAAAAGCAAGTTAAACTCTGACCTTTCATACAAAACTTTCCTTACATGCAAGGATTCAGGCTAAGTCAGAAGCTAACCTGGTATAGTCCAAGGATATGCTTTGTAGTCCTGTCTTCTTTAATTACTGCAATGTCAGTTCAGTGGTTCTGTGAATAAAGAAAGCTTTTTTCTTTTTTCTTTTTTTCCAAAGCTAACTAGCATATCATCTTCCTTGGCCTGTTTACCCTCAGCAGAGAAAAACATGTTGAAGACTTCAGGCATGAAGTGCGTGACATTTTGATGCTTTGATCTGACTGCTGTACACACAAGTGGTTAAGGCAGAAGTAAAACGTCTGGAGTGTTCTAGCAAAACAATGTCTGTTGTGCCTGAAAATATGTGTGTTTATGTGTAAATGATCATGTGCATGCATATGTGCATATTATCTTCAATATCTTTTATTTTTCTTTTATTTTTCTTTTATTTTTCACATCCTACATATATTTCAAATCACTATCTGTGAAGTCACATCCCCTTATTTGACCAATTCCCCTCTCAGATTATCATTGGCCAGAGTTTTAAAATTTATGTATGGACTTTTAAAGCAACTCAAGACTAGTTCATGAACTCTTTATCCTTTTTATACAATTTCCATGGGTTTGTCCCCTGATGCATTGTTTAAACAGAATCCTGTATGAAAGCTTCTGTGTAGAAAGTTAACAATAAAGAGAGAAAGGATAATAAGCTTTCAGTCTATTCTATACTAAGGAAGAGAAAGCAGTGAGTAATATTTACCCCTACACAGCAACCCCTGGGCCTCTGCCTGCAGCCTGGAACTACAGAGAAAGTTCACAGTCGAAAGTCTTCCTGAAAACTGTAAAAAAATGCAGCATGTATCAGACTAAAGTCATGATACATCAGCAGTTTTTTAGCTGCACTGCCCAGCGTTTGATAAGTGGTCAGCATGAAATTCACAAATAGACTTCAAACTGTATTATACATGTTTAAACTAAGATTAGAAAGGAGTCCAAGATAAAGCATTAGATTAAATCCTAGTGTGCAAATCAGGATAATCTAATTAATAGTTAATGATGATCTAAAGCCTTTAGCGGTGTCAGTTTATTCCTCTTTAGATAAAGCACAGCTCTCATCTCTGAAATAAGTAATAGGTTTTTATAATCTTATGCTCGGTGACTAAAGAGACACATTGTGCAATGCACAATTATTAATAATATTGTCAGTATCATGAACAATCATCAAATAATTTATGTAGGTAACTATATTTGTGAAGAATTTAACACCCAGTTTGCATCTACACCCACACAGGTTATCACAATGTGATACTTTTTATTAGAATACATTTTGGTTGAATTGAGACTTTAATACACAAATAGCATCAGAGTGGATGCTCTAAGTCTTTAGACATGTGTTAAAATTAAATATAAAAGCTAAGTAAAATGAAATCACTATAGCCCTGGAAAAAGTAAGGTGGAATTGGAATTGTATTAATAAAGAATAAGAACAGTTCTTTATCTGTTTACAGGCATATTCTAAAATTCAAAGGGCAAAATCTTGTATTTCATCTGAAATATAATGTTCATATGCAAAAGTGAAGAACAAAATCAATGACCATGCTGGTTTGCACAAATAACAGAGTTGCCAGTTTAAGGAACTGGCCATTATTAATGCATCTTTCTAATTGTCTCCTTATGCACTTGGCTGCTGTTTTTCACTTAATAAACATTCACCTGTTGATTATGTTTTCTTTCTCCTGTTCCTAAAATGGTAAATCTAACACCCTTAAACGGACAGGCATTTGTCTCACATTCAGCATTATTATTTACAAGATTTTGTGAAAGTATAAACAGTGATATTGTGTTTCCTTTAGTAACAAATGACTTATGCTGGGACATTTTAATAGCTTTGTATTACCTTCTGACATGAGATCCATTAAGATGTCACAGCTGCGGCTGTGTACTTATAATCTCTTTCACCTCACTTTGTGTTTTGGGGATGGGAAGGATATTGGATCAGGCGCACTCCGAGGGTATGGGGTGGATTTGTTATTATTGGCAAAGACATGGAAGACATTTCATTCACTGCTTGATCGTCAGCCTATTGAGGTCACTAGAAAAACTTCTATTGACTCAAGTGGTGCTGGATCAACCTCTCAGAGAGCTGATAAATGTTATCTAGTTCTTGTCAACAGTAAGAAAAGGAAAGTCAGCGTGAGCTACAATAAACCACACTACTTTTGTCTGAAAAGAAAATGTCTAATTCCAACTTGTTTAAAGCAGGGAAAGTTTCAACAACCAACAATAATTAGAAAATAATGACAATGAAATCCTTTTTCCTAACTGCATTTTTTTCCTAGTTTCTCCTCTTGCACTTTCTTATTGAATGATCTTTGTTGCCTCTTTTCTTTGTCACTTCCCAGGCTCTTCAGCTAACTTTCAGGCTTCTAAACATGCCATTCAGTATTTTTTCACCCTTCACAAAAGAGTATACTCACCTCCACCTTGGCACTTCTTCACAGATTTTCTTTTTTCTCTTTTTTTTATTTTTTTTTTGCTATGACCTCTGTCCCATCTGCTTCTGCTGCTAGTTTTGTGTTAAACTGTCTGTCCTTTCTTTGTCAGTAGTTGCATCAGGTCTCAGGAGTGAAATGTCTGAATTTTTCAAATAATTTTGTAAGTAACATAAAAGTCCTCCAACTTCCACTCGCTGATAAATCATTTCCCCAAACTGTTACCAGACAGTAATAGGCAGCACCCTTTTTTAAGAAATCTGATGTAAAGAAGCTATATAGAAACTAAGAAATGTTAAGAACAAATTCCTTCTTGTCTCTACCAAAATAAATAGTTTTTTGGTTCTGTGATTATGTATCAGATTTAGCACTGCAAATATTAGCTATGAAAGTGAATTAGCTTGTCTACTCCTATTATGTTTTAGTTTACAGTAAAACGTTCTTATGTCTTCTGTTTAGTCTAATCTAATTTCCCGTGAAAACTTGAATTGTATACTTAACCTGAGGGAATTTTTTCCAGTCTGCAAGAGTTGCTTTGTCTTTCAGTATCTACTGAAACCTTTTAATGAATGCTAGAGACACGTAATTTGAGGTTACTATGTGAATAGTAACTCTTTGAGGTTACAAGTGAATCCACACCATTTATGTGTGGTGTCCTAGGAATTAATTTGGTATGCACAGATAACTGTCCCCAAGCTAACTTTAGGATGGTCAAGAGATAACCCTGTGCCATTAATTTAGGGTTCTTGAAACCACGGAACATTTGTTTACAAAGAAAAACAGCAAGACTTAAAAGTATACCATTACAAGATCAGCATGAAAATCCTGTTAAATCTCACAGCATGTAAAGGTTGCCAAGGTGCATATTATAATTTTCTATGAACATGCACACACACAAACACATAGGCAGAGGCAGATATACATATTCATTTTAAAGGACTTTTCTTCTACACTAGCAAGAAGGAGAGAAAAGGAAAATCTCCTTCTGCATCACAGTCTGTAATGTTCTGCACTGCTTGCCATCACAAAATGGCAACTGGACTGCATGCTGAGCTAGTTTACGTAACTTGGGATGCTCCATTAGCAAACAGAAGCGTGTAACAGTAAGAGTCCGATTGCTCAAATATTGTGCTGTTGTGATGCTGGAACACTTCATAGTCATTGATTTTTCTGTCTTCAGCAAGTATTAACATCTGCAGAGGGTTGCCTAGCTACAGAAAAATTAAGTTTATGCTCAGTACCAGGTGTGTACCTTGGCCCATGAAAGAACTTTGGTTCCCACAGGATCACTACCGGGAAGCTGTCAAAGTACATTACTGTTCCCTTCCAGTCTCGACAGACAGGCTTGCCTTTCCACTTTTAAAACCAAGGTACAGGGATACAGAGGTAGAGAGGTGGGAAATTGCACGTGTGGGCTTCCACTTCAGATACAAATTTACATATAGTCCTTGGGGATTCAAAGCAGATGACATAAGGTACGTTGAGTATGGTGGGAAATTGAATGGTTCTCAGTTACACAGCTAGCCTTCCTACTTTGCTGTTAGAGAAGCCTGGACCAGTTCATCACTGTGTGGGTGTAACCCAAACTGTGTATTCTACACCCTCTATGTCATTTCCCTGAAATTGTTAACAATAGACCATTGGCAGCAGCTGCCCAGAGCACACCTGACCCCTCAGTCTATAAGCTGGGTGTTAAGAGGAGACATCCACAACTCACAATCACCGATTGTGGAACTCCCCGCCCTGGGGGAGGTGCTGGGCCTTCCTGCCTGAACCTGAATCTTAGGGTCTTGGGACTCATATTACTACTTGTGGGATTCAGAGGAGGACCAGAACCTCAACCGGACTGCAACCACCGTTCTCGACCAGACTGTGACCATCACTCGCACCAACAGGTTCTTCCTCTCCCTTTATTTTTGAACTCAGGGGGCCCACAGGGGGCTCAGCATGGGGGCCAATGAACACCATTCTGTTCGTGCCTCAGGGTGCTGGGTTATACATCTGGGGTTTTTTTGGGGTTAAATTGTTCATCTGTATAATTGTATTTATTTTATTATTTTTATTAAACTGTAATTCTGATTTATAGTCTCATTTGAGTTAGGGTAATTTCTCCTGCTGGTTTGCCTTTAAACCAGCACAGCTGGTAGTTATTGTCTGTAATGTTCTGATAACAGAAAATAGTTAAATGTTAAGACACATTCACAAGTGGAGAAGACTAAAGTTTTTCTGCTACATTATCATTTTAAGTTAAAGTGCAGAGAAATTCCTACAGAAGAAACATCAGGCTTGTCAAGTTATCAGTTTGCTATGAGAATAGGAATGTTAGGAGAATAGGAGCTGCTTGTAGATGCAGCAGCAAGAAATTTTTTTCTTTACTGAGATTTGAATCTTTATTTGAGATTTTAAGATATCTTTACATGGGTTTAATGTTCATGAAATAGAACAAATGGCAATGTTCAGAAGTTTCTTGCACAGCTCTGCATGCATATTTCCATCCTGATCTTCAAAAGATGTTCTTGGTCATTTGTTAAAGGGAATCAGCCAATAACATCAATATTTTGTGACTGCTGCAACTAATAATAAAATGAAACCATCAAACTGATTTTCACTAGCAGAAACTGAATATAGATATCCAGAATGTAACAGCTAATGTGTTTATCTTCTGTTTAACATCCTCCAGAATGTGTGTGTGAATTCTTGCATTTATGCATCCTTCTTTTAATATATCAGCATTCATAAACTTCTCTGGAAAGCAGATAAGAAGCAAGATCGTGATAAGCCCTGCTTTGGGTATTGGTGATAGAAATTGGTCGTGCTGCCAATATAAAGGTATTTAGAGCCTGCGCACCAATGCCGTGCTTATGCTTTTTTCCTCCAAGAAACAGTTAAATGTAGCCTTAGATTAATGGGAATATGAAAACAGCAACATTTAATTTTATGCAGCTAATATTTCAGAAAATATCAAAGCAATTGATATAGTATCAAATGAACTACAGAGTACAGTCTGAGTTACTTTTATCTTTCTATACACATGAGAAATTACCAAAACTATCTGACTGCTTTAAGATAAGTCTCTTCCTAAAATGATTCAACAGTACAGTATATAACCATCTTATGAATTTTCTTTAACACTGTTGTCCATGGACAGAAAGTGAATTTCAATAATGTAGATAGAATGAATTAATTTTTAACTGTTGCCATGATTACCTGTCTAGCTGCACAGCTGTTGTCCTTTTGTTCTCTGTAAGTGCATCCACTGAGACATCAATTTTCAGGCTTTTGCCAGTCCTAAACCAGAAATTATCTTAAACATGGTGAATGCATATATTCAGAGTCCTGTAGGCATCAATGAGTGTAGTGATTAGTAAACTTTTTCTAACCAAACAGTATTTAAGTGAAGAAAACATAAAGACAAAAGTGATTTCAAAGAAAGAGGTAGCACACAAGATTTTAAATTGATAAATCATTTACAGTGACCTGAAGTGGACCAGAATTTTAAAAAAACCTTTAAAAACTTTTGTGAGCAAATCCCCATGTTTCTGTCTGTTGTTCACTGACTTGAGAAAAAGGGAGATGCCCTTAAATTTCAATAGTACTTCTGTTTCCCCTGTTCTGGGACAGCAAGTGGAACAACAGGTATTTGCATGAACAGATGGGTGGACAGATAGATGGATGGATGGATGGACGGATGGATAGATGGATACAACCTAGAATTTTGAACACTAAGAAATCAGCTTTGTCTTAGTAAGTCAATTTACTTGAAGACTGGCCTACCTAATTGCCATTGAAGCGTTAGCTTCTATTTTCTTTTATATTTCTTAAATTAACCCCCTTCAATAATTTAACCAGCATCTGGTTTTCATAAATGTTTTAAGTGTACACTTAATTCCATGACAGCTGTATTCTTGATTATAGGTTATAGTCTTCAATGTATTTTAACTAGATCCCAAAGAGTGTTGTTTTGTTTTTTTTTTTTCAAGATAGATTATTACCATTGAAATTTTAATAGCATGCTGTACATTATTCGTTTAAAAATCTTGCCACTCTTGCCATGTTCTACATAATATGGATAAAGTTGATGCCAGTGCACTCACTTCAAAGTGCCATTGATTTTTTTTTTTTTTTTTTTAGATTCCCTGACCCTCAAAAGACTTAAGTATGTGCTTAGCTTTCTCCTTTATCAAGTATGTGGTACTACAATAGAACCACATTTAAGCATGAGAATTTCTGTCTTTGTAGCTGGGCCTGGTTTTTAATCTCATCCAGGGCAGAAACTTTGGTCTAATATTCCATAACCTTATGAAAAAAACTGATCAGAAGGATGAAATCAATTAATTAATAGTTAAGCCAATTTCCATGTGTTTTTTGATTTTTGTCACATTTGGCAATTAGGTTATAAAAGCTATTTACTTGTCCGCAAAGATTTGTTTCTTCATGACCTGTCTTATCCTATAACTAGGAATAGAATGCATAATGCTGAATTACTTTAGACTGTGATGTTCAAAAGAGCAGGGTTAGGGTTTGAATACAAGACTGAGCTGAAAGAGAAGCTGAGTTGAGAAATAAAATGTATTACATAAAAATATCAATACTGCAAAGGCAGAGCAGAGGATCATAGAGTCACAGAATCATTTAGTTTGGAAAAAACCTTTAAGGTCATCAATTCCAAGCATTAACCCAGCACTGTCAAGTCCATCACAAACCATGTCCCCAAGAGCCACATCTACACGTTTTTTAATTACCTCCAGGGATGGCAACTCCACCACTTCCCTGGGCAGCCTGTTCCAGTGCTTGACCACTGTTTCAGTGAAGGAATGTTTCCTAACATAAAATCTAAACCTCCTAAGGTTCAACTTGAGGACTTTCCTCTCTTCCTATTGCTTATTACCTGGGAGATGAGACTGATCCTCACCTTGCTCCAGGCTCCTTTCAGGTAGTTGTAGAGAGCGACAAGGTCTACCCTCAGTCTTCTTTTCTCCCGGCTAAACAACCCCAGCTCCCTGAGCCTCTCCTCATCAGATGTGTGCTCCAAACATTTCAACAGCTCTGTTGCCCTTCTCTGGACACGCTCCAGCACCTCAATGTCTTTCTTGGAGTGAGGAGCTCAAAATTGAACACAGGATTTGAGGTGCGGCCTCACCAGTGCTGAGTACAGGGGGACTAGAACTTCCCTAGTCCTGCTGGCCCCACTATTTCTGGTAGAAGCCAGGATGCCATTGGCTATTTTGACTACCTGGGCATGCTACCAGCTTATAATTAGGTGGCTGTCAGCCAGCGCCCCTAGGTCCTTTTCCTCCGTTCAACTTTCCAGTCACTCTTCCCCCAACTTGTAGCCCTGCATGGAATTGTTGTGACCCAAGTGCAGAACTCAATATTTCATCTTATTGAATGTCATACAATTGTCCTTGTCCCATCAACTCAGCCTGCCCAGAGCCCTCTGTAGCATTCCCACTCTCCAGCAGATCAACATTTTCACCCAACTTGGTGTTGTCTGTGAACTGACGGAGGGTACACTCAATCCCCTCATCCGGATCATTAGTAAAAATATTAAACAGAACAGGCCCCAGTAATGAGCCTGGGGAACCCCACTTACGACCAGCCATCATCTGGATTAAACTCCATTTACCACCACTCCCTGGTACAGGCATCAAGCCATTTTTTTATCTGTTGAAAAGGAGACAAATCCACCATGTGTGGAGTTAAATCTAAGGGAATATATATTTTGTGGGTTTTGAATTTTTTGAAAAACATCTACAGAAATTCAAAACGCAGTTGCGTAATCAATCAGTCAGTGTGTGTTATCTGCCACCACTGTGCCCATCAGAGTTTTGCCCATTCTAGTTTTACCAGAGACCCTGGATTTTTGGCTTTAATCTCATAGTTTAATCCCTTGAAGTCTTCCATTGTTAAGCATTGGTATCAATCAATCATGTTGATAGTTATTAAAACCATAGTACCTTAAAGACTATAACATAGTAGATGCTTCTTTCTAAAACATGCTCTGAATTTTATTGTTGAGAAGACACAGAGAGAGAGAGATTTGTGTGTGGTATGTGCATATATGAAGAGAAGTTAAAAAGGACTGAGTCTCTAACTGTTCTTTATGTAGGAGAGACAGAAAAGCAGAATAGGAGGCATTAACAGAGCAGTAGTGGGAGGAAAAAATCTCAGCCCTACTCAGTATTCAGCCCTTTGAGGAAAGAGTTTGCACCAGAATTCAGTGGACAATTAGATACAAGTTAATGGAAGGAGCTACTGACTCACATTTATGGTAATTAAATGACACGAATCTGACAGACTGGCTATTGTGGATGGAAAGGGTTTCTTCTGTGATTCTGATTCACTCTTTTAGCATATTTGCAGATTAGGGACTGACAGATTTGCTCGTTCTTATCCCCACAGAATTTCTATTCAACATTTTAATAATTGGGCTGTGGGTAAAAGGTGAATGAATGTCATCATTACTGAAAATAGGCAGACACAAGGGATGGGACTAAAGGCAAAGTTTCAGCTGTAATACAAGAAGCTTGGACTGAACTTTTCCCAAATTTGTAGCTATTTGGAATGGTGCTAATCTTGATTTTTGTAATTAAAACAAAGCAAAAACACATGAACTAATAAACATATTTTGTACAGTTTAGCTGCTATGCAACTACACGTAGCCATGAACTTCCTAAGCTTGTGGAAAAGATTCAAATCAAAGCAGAGAGGAGCAAGAGGAGACTTAGTCCATCTGACTTTGCTCTTCCTCTTGCTAGTTCTAGCCAAACTCACATCTGTTCCTGAGTCATAGATAGTTGTAGAGCCTGCCTTCATCCAGTCATCCACTCTGACAGTGCAGGATCTTTTAAATGTGATCATAAGAAAATTAATTCTTCCTGACTGAACCTTTAGGCTATGCACTCTGCTAAGTACAATGAAACAAAGGACATGTGTTTTTTTTGTGGATTTTTTGAGGGGAATGAGGGTGTGATGGTTTTATTTTATTCCTTCCTGGACTGGATTCAGTTTTAAATGTGATTTACGTGGGAGTTTTTTTAGTTTTTTTTTTTTTTTTTTTTTTTTAATAACTTAGTGCTACTTTTGGAATTCATACTGACGGCTTAGATGACTCTGAAGCTAGTTAGGAAATACCTAAATATTAAATAGATGCATGAGTGCATCTTGGGAAAGTGGTATTATGGATGGAGAGCTGTCATCACATCCTTTACAATTACTTTATCAAGTGCTCCTGTGGTGTACACCTGTGGCTTGTTGGCAAGGCATTTAATTCAAAGGACTATTGAACACCATACATTTTCATACTGAATCAGTGCAGAGTTATTTAACACAGGTGTTTCTGTAAAATTGTGATACATTGGGAGATTCACAGTGTTTGGTAGCCTTCAAAATTACACCCACCACCTGTGTGGTGAAGTAGTTTGGAAATACTTCACTGATGTCAGTAATAACCTCTGCTGTGTTACAGTTAGGCATCTGTGTGCATTTATGCTGAACCATGGTTCAAGCATACAATGATGAAATTTCTCAGGTATTTGAATGTTACCAATATTTACAAATATTCATTCTCTTAAAGGCACAGTACCTAGACAAGTCTTTTCTTTTTTTTTTTTTTGAAACACCAATCCTCCTGGTGGTGGACTTCGTGAAGTCAAACAAATTTTACCACATTCAAGAAATACTGTATCATGAAACATTGACGTGACTTTAATTCTCTAAAAGAGTAAACATTTTGACGTGTATATAATTTTAAATTATAAAAATACCAGCACTGCTGAGACTGAAGGTGCTTGTGTCGTTTTTTTTAACATTTGAGGGGTATTTTTGTTTTGTTTTATTTTGTTTGGTTGTTTTTTTTGCATAAAGGTGAGACTCTTTCCTCTTCTGTGAAATGTTTATATTTGAAATGCTAACAGGGGTTCTAACCAGACTGTCATCTTCACAAAGGAAAAAACAAGTGCTCCCCCTGAGTTCTACCCAGCACTGCGGAGTCACCAGCTGAGCTGGCAGGCAGAATCTGTGAGAAACAGGATCCTTATGTATCATTGCTAGAGCTGGTAGCTCCCATCTCACCTGCAGGGCAATTAGTCACAGTGAACTAGGTACTTTTGTAGGCCCTCTGTGAGATGATGGATAAAGTTAAATCTAGAGGTGATTCAGAATTTTAAAGTAAAAAGCAGCTGCAACTCCCTGGATGGACTGAGGTTGGCATGCTCCCCAGTACAATGATAAAAATCTGCTCAGAGAAACAGAATGCACTGTGGAATGAAGTGAAGGTTATGTGGCTCCCCCTCCATTCTAATCCCAGCAGAATGGGAGATTATTGTGGTCTTGAGAACGTACAGTACCTCTCTGACAAAGGAGAATCAAGATGTTCTGCTGCTGAAGACAATGACCACGTTGAACCCCCTCCTCAGGTGCCAAACCATGACCACCACCACCCTCCCGTTAAATGCACCAATCATAAATAAAAGGTATTTATGACTAGAGCCATGCAAACTTCACCCAAACATAAAGAAAATAGAATAAAAGTAAGTTGGGAATAGTGGGAAAGTGGGAGGAGACATCCACCAAAACTGCTGGCTGAGTCCATCTTTCCCCTCCTAGAGGGATGGCTTGAGTGAGAAGTATACTCTCTGCACATTACCGCTTTTAGAACTAGAGCTTTTGCTTGGGCTTACCCCATAGCATATTAGTAGATTGCTTCATATTAGAGCTTGTGCTTGCTTAATATATGTATCAATAGAATGCTTTAAAACATGTTTTTGCAGTGGACACTATCACCAACAACCTTCAAACCTTATTAATCTGTCACAAATTGTATTAATAAAAAGTGTTATTCTGTAAACTGTTCAGTGAGTCCTTGCAGTCTCCAGCAGTGGATAACACCAGCTGCAGGACCCTCTGAGCGGTCTTGGCTCTGTTAAGCTCACCCTAAAGAGGGAGTTCAAGGTACTATCCAATCTTTTGAATCTGTTGGTGAAGAATCTCATTGAGAGACTAGCAGGCACCAGGGTCTTGACTCTCCTGGGGATATCAACACACAAAATCTAAACTCCCACCTTTCACGTGACACCATTGCTTTGCAGAAGGTGTTACTGGAAAGCTATACCTTGCTTTTGTGTAATGTGCTAGATTCTAGTACCCAGGTGTTTGGAAACATATTTAACTTGAGCTTTTCCTTGTCTTGGCTATGTGGCTTTTGCTAGGTATTAACAATGGAAGGGACAGCCTGAATTATGAGTTCCAGTATATACCACTCAGTTACTGGCAATTGTTTTTTGTCACTCTTCACAGAATTTGAATGGATTTTGGAGGGAGCAGTAAAACTGACAGCTGATAAACTGCATATATAACCACAGTGGTGCTAAGTCATTCAAAGGGAAGTTTGCATGTATATTCTTTTTAGGAAAGGTTGGGGGTTTTGTTGTTGTTTTTTACTTTTTCCTTTTTACACTTTTTTTGTTTCTTGGCCCTTTTTTTAGAAATAGCTAAAGTATCCCCAAAACTTTCACCGAAGGTTGAAATTTTGGAGGTTTGCCAAATTTTGTTTTGCTCAGCAGCACGCCATGAAAAATGTCAGGCAATCATAAGAGGTGTTCCTAGCTGATTTGTTCCAGTTTTACTCCTGTTTCATAGCTGTGTAACTATTGATTTCTCTGTAGCTAACCCAGTAGCTAAATTAAATTAACCGCAATTAAAATGAAAGAAAAATTAAAAAAAAAAAAAAGGAAAAAAGGAAATCAAAGGACAGTGAAGAGCTAAAATTTAAAAGAGTTGCAGAGAATCTGGTCCAATGTGAAAGCGGATATTTCAAGGACTATCATAGCAAGCGTGGCAGAAGGCCAACATGGATCAGCAAGGTATTTCTAATTGAGCCTAACTAGATAAAGAAAGAACACAAAAGCTGGAAGCAGGGATAGGGTAGCTGGTAGGAATATAGAAGCATTGCCTAAGCACGCAGAGATGGAGCTAGGAAAGCCAAAGCTTGGCTGGAACTGGAACTTGTGAGGGATGTGAAGGACAGCCAGAAAGGCTTCTATATGCACATTAGCATAAAAGGAAGGTGAAAGAAATGTGGGACAATTTCTTGATGGGGCTGGAAAGATAGTGGCAAATGACACAGAGAAAGCCAAGGTACCCTATACTATTTTACCTCATTTTTTCCACTGGTTAGATTTACCTGTGTGCCTTCTAGGTCCTCATGTCTGTTAGCAGAGTCTGTGAGAGAACAGTATTACCAACAATAAAGGTAAAATCAAGTGAAGATATACTTAAGCCACACAGACAAACACAAGGTCAAGGGGACACAAGGGTACTGGGGGACTTAGCTGCTGTTCATACAATCTTAGAATCAGCTGGGTTGGAAAAGACCACTGAGATCATCAAGTCCAACCCTTGATCCAACACCACCATGATTACTAGGCCATGGCACTAAGTGCCACATCCAGTCTCATCTTAACCTCCAGGGACTGAGAATCCACTACCTCCCTGGGAAGTTCATTCCAATGCATGATTACCCTCTCTGTAAAGGATTTCTTCCTAATATCTAACCTAAACCTCCCCTGGAAGAGCTTGAGACCATGCCCTCTTGTCTTACTTGCAGTTACTTGGGAGAAGAGACCAACACCCACCTGGCTACAATCTCCTTTCTTGATGAGGTCACTCCTGAGCCTTCTCTAGGCTAAACAACCCCAGCTCCCTCAGCCTCTCCTCATAGGACTTGTGCTCCAGTCCCTTCACCAGCCTGGTCGCTCTTCTCTGGACCTGCTCCAGCACCTCAATGTCCTTCCTGAACTAAAGGGCCCAGAGCTGGACACAGCACTCCAGGTGTGGCCTCACCAGCACTGAGTACAGGGGAAGAATCACTTCCCTGCTCCTGCTGGCCACACTGTTCCTGATCCAGGCCAGGATGCCATTGGCCTTCTTGGCCACCTGGGCACACTGCTGGCTCATGTTCAGCCTCCTGTCGATCAGCACCCCCAGGTCCCTTTCTGCCTGGCTGCTCTCCAGCCACTCTGTGCCCAGCCTGTAGTGCTGCAGGGGGTTGTTGTGCCCAAAGTGCAGGACCCGGCACTTGGCCTTGTTGAACCTCATGCCATTGGAATCAGCCCCACTCTCCAGTCTGTCCAGGTCCCTCTGCAGAGCCCTCCTGCCTTCCAGCTGACTGACACTCCTCCTCCGCAGAAAAAAAATCTGCAAATTTACTAATGGTGGACTCAATCCCCTCGTATAAATCATTGATAAAGATGTTAACAGTACTGGGCCCAATGCTAATCCTTGGGGAACACCACTGGTGACCGGCCGCCAGCTGGATGCAGCCCCGTTCACCAGCACTCTCTGTGCCCAACCCTCCAGCCAGTTCTTAACCCAGCACAGATTGCCCTTGTCCAAGCCGTGGGTTGCCAGCTTTTTCAGAAAAATGCTGTGGGAGACAGTTGTCAAAGGCTTTGCTGAAGTCCAGATAGGCCACATCCACAGCCTTCCCCTCATCCACCAGGCAGGTCACCTGATCATAAAAGGAGATCAAGTTGGTCAGACAGGACTTGCCCCTTCTAAACTCTTTCTGGCTGGGTTTGATCGCTTGTCCATCCTGTAGGTGCTGTGTGATTGCTGTGTGATTGTCATTGTTGTTATGAGGCTGCTGATAACTTGAAAAAGAGAAACAATAGCCCATCTTGAAGATTGGTAAGAAGGAGGATCCACAAATCTACAAGCCTGTAAGCCTCACCTCATGTCCTGGCAAGTCTTCACTAACAAACTGGATGTTTATGCAGAGTATTCTTCCCATACATTTCTGGACAATAGTGGCCTGAAGAAAGGCTGAAAGATGGAGTAGTTGGTCAAGGGACAACACAATCCAGAGAAAGGTGATGAAAAGAACAGAATCAAGTTCAGCTTTGGTAAATATAAGTTTCTGCACTTGCAATGGACTAAACTCATGCAGGACGACAGTCTTGGTGTCAGCTGGCTGGAATGCAGCTTTACAGAATGCAGGACCCAGGTTTCTAGGTGAAAAACCAGTTGAATTGGAGGAGTCAGAAGTGCACCCTTACCTCAATGAAGGCCACCCACATACTTGATTAGATTAGAAATAAGACAGCCAACAGTCCAAGCAGTGAATTTTGTGCCCTACTCTACTCTTGTGTGATGAAATACAAAGTATAGTATTCAGCTTGGGGCTCTTTGATACAAAACACTGACTTAACACTGGAAAAATACAGAAAGTGGAGCCAGGCTGTTCTCAAAGGTGCACAGTGGAAGAAGAAGAGGCAATGGACACAAACTGGATAATTCCAACTAGACAAAAGGGAAACATTTTCATCATTAAGTGGTGGTCACTCAGGTAGAGCAGATGCCTGGGGAATCTGTGGGATTTCTTCTCTTGGAGATATTTTAAACTCAGCTGGATACTATCCTGAGTAACCTGATCAGAGTGTGGCAGGGTAAGAAGTTGGATTAAATGATCTTTGGAAGTCCCTCCCAACCTGTTTTCCTGTGATAATGTAGAAATGCTTACGACAAACTTTACATTCTAAGGAAAACAGCCATGGTGGGAATTGTGCTGTAGGGTGTAGTATTACTTTACTTACTTTATATTTTACAGTTAATAGATTATATATCATAATTCTCTTGAGTAGCATGCATCTCTTTAACTCCTAGATACCTGGATAGCATGAAACCTTTATGACGTTGAGGTCTGCTAAGCTCTTTCAGAATGCTGACCATCTAGAAGCTAGTGTCTGCATAGAATATATTTTTTTGTTCAAATACCCCGTGGCAACAGTATATCATTCTAGTCTAAAATGATGTTTCACAAAAATAAATTTACAAGCACCAGGCATAGCAAGGAAGTAGGGTGATAAAAAAATCTAAAATACAGAACCATAGATGAAAGATAAACTAAAAAAAAGGGAAAAAACCCAAAACACAACATTGCAACAAAACAGAAACAAAAGCAAAACCACCACCAACAAAAAATAACACAACAGAAAACCAAGCCAATGTCGAACACGTTCCTAGGCCTTTTGGAGCAGAAAGAGAAAAAGCCAATGAGTGTATTTTTCACGGGAATGATGATTATTACAGAGCGTTTATTCATGTCTTTGCACATAGTCCCCTAAGATCAGAATTAATCTTGATGTAGTTCAGTTGAAGGCCATAAAGTTGCATCAAGGAACAATGGGTACATTCTTCCAGCACACCATCCAGTTGTTACTTTATTAATTTGTTCAGCCTATTAAAAAAAGAAACAATCCTGACTCACGAGCCTCCTCTAATGTCCTAAAAATAAAAGCTAGTCATGTATACTCAAATCAAAACAAAATACAGCAAAGTACAGAATCACTGATGAATCTTGCCAAAGAGCTATTCTTAAGCCTATACCTTTTACTTCCTTCTTCTTAATTTTCACGGTGCAAAATGAAAATTTCCAGTTGCATTCACATCCCCATGTGTTTTCTTGTGTTTTTGACTAGTAAAAGATGTAATAGCTCAGCCCTGCTTTTTCATAAATACTAGCAACAGTGTTTAAAAATACAAGAAGCAAACAAGCAGATCCTCACTCCAGTTTTCTGTCTTAGCAATTAGCTAGTTACATTTATCTTGTTCACGTCCATGCATCAAAATTGAAGAAGCCAATTATTAAGACAATCAATAGTTACACCCAAGTCCATTTGGGAAGCTGATACTGTAACATTTTAATGATACCCTATGTTTTTAGGCAATTATTTTAATGAATATTCTGTCTGATTTTGCTAAATACCATGTTCCAATATTTCTTTCATTTTTCATTACATGCCTCATCAGTGTTTTGAATATTTCTTTTCCAGTAAGTTGTGTGTGCAGTGCCAGCAGTATTGAATCGATACATCATTTTATGACCATACACTTTTTACTACCAATTGTAAATTTATTTTTTTTTTTTAATGTATGACTTCAGCTGAAAAGAACTTAGATTTTCTTAGGTCAGCATTAAGTTATATATATATGTAATTCATATGGAATCAACATAAAAATTATATTTCTTGCATGCTCACTTTTCATCCTCATAAGGAAAAACAGAAAATATGAGAGACTAGGTTTCCTGGAAAATAAGGAGGTTTCACAGACTGCTATTCATTCTATGGAGTTTTGGTTAATTCATTTGAAGGAGGACTTTTTTAAAAGCCATCAAAACTGATAAAAATACCTTTTTTTACATTTTTTAATTTCAGTTTGATACACCACAACAGATGTTGGCGTGGACTCTTATATGACTTATTTAAATATAACATTTTACTCATCTATGCGCAGACGAAGGAATTATAATTCTGCATTAATTTGAATTTAGAAGAAATTGGTCCCTCCCCAAATCCCAAATCCAACTAAGAAATAACATAATTATAGAGGCATTCTCCCTTGCTGTACAGTGGGGAAATCAATACAAATACTACTGAAGTATTTTCAGCCGAACTAAAGCAGGAGTAACACCATGTAACATGTATAGTTTAACAATTATAGTTGCATATTTCTCATGGTAAAGCTACAACTTACCAAAGCAATTATTTGAAGAGGTTTAAGTCATTTTCCTTCACCTCATATGCTGATAATAATAAAACTAAATGTTTACTTTTAATCTACTTCCACATGAAACCTGATTCCTTAAAGTCAGAGTTCTTAAGAAATAACAAGTGTATCTTATTCCCCTCCCCCCCCACAAAAAGAAGGGAGAAAGAAGAATATTCATTAAAAACTACTGCTTTGATATTGGAAGTCATATGAACTGAAAATAGTTAATGGCTAATGAAATGTGTAGTCAAAGTCAGAGTAATACTGTCTTTAGAGTTTTAACTGAGATGAATTTACTCTTCCTT
This sequence comes from Empidonax traillii, assembly GCF_003031625.1. NCBI lineage: Eukaryota > Metazoa > Chordata > Aves > Passeriformes > Tyrannidae > Empidonax > Empidonax traillii. The sequence goes on from NW_020955715.1 coordinate 750,739, forward strand.
GTCATCTCCTCCCAAAAGTCAGAAAAGGTCTTACATTACCTTGAAGTAGCGATGGCATTACCCTTAAAATGAGAAACCCAAAAATGAGAAACCCAAATGTTGTCTGTTCTGTCTGAATTTTAGGCCAGGTGGCCAAAAAGATAATGTGACAACTTTAGGAAAAAATTTCCTACTCATTCGTGCTTTCTGAGCTGATTCATTGACTCATCCTTAAAAGCTGACAAGTTAAACATGAACAATACGAAAAAAAAGAAAGTAGAGACAATATTTTTATGCAACACAGTGTCATATCAGAAAGAACGTTCAGGTTTACAGCTTTAAATCCTGATATGTCTGGGGAGGGGTGAGGTTTTAAACTTCAGGAAAGATTCTCAGACCCATGACAGGGTCATCATAACTTTCACCTCCCTCAGAGAGACGTTGGGGTGAATAAGAACAGTTTCATAGTTATAGTCTGTCTCATTTATAAATTCCAAATCAGGTGTTCTCTTTGAATGTCTAATGCTTTCCAAAATCTGCTAGAATTTTTAAGTATGCTTTATAAATTTTTAAGCACTGTGTAAAGCTTTCCATGGCAGCTGGAAAATAAAGAATCAGCCTTTGCTTATGTTATTAAGGTAGCAATTTTCCATCAGAACAAATTAATCAGAGTTTATATAAGGCAAGGAAATAAGACTTCTGTGATATCTCTCAGCAAATTCAGGTATAAAATTGATGTTTATATAAGTATGGCTATTGATTAAAATCAGGTTTTCATGGTTTTGTTTCTCTTCTATCTCAAAAATGGCTTGCAAAAAGATTATCAGATTTTTCTCTCCAGGATAAAGTCTATTATTTGTTGCATTGTGTGCTATCATGCCATTCATTTCAATGAATAATTTTTGGATGATTTTTGATGTTTTATTATGGAATTAAATCTTTAATAGTGGAATAAGAAAAAGCGATAATGAGTAGCAAACTGTGTATTCCCAACATAGAACTTATGAAAGTATAGAGACCTAATAGTAACATTCAGCTTGAGAGTACTAGGTGATTTAAGGTGGATTCAAACTAATGCATTAGTCAAGGTATGTAAATCAAGAGAAATGGATCTGAGCAAATTGTTCTGCCGTTTCTGTTGTTTACCAGTTATAAAATAAACAGAATAATGACCTAATATATGTGGTAAGCATATTTCTGATTGTACTTGAGAACTGAAAATGAAAAAAACCCCACAGCTCTTATCAGAGTCAATATGAAAAAGACTGGTTGATCTATTACATCTTGGTAGATAATGATAAATTCAGTAGCCAACTGTGAATTTTATTCTGCAAATTTGCGATCACTCACACTGCTCCTACTTTGTAACAGTGGAATACAGAGTAAAGCCAGTCCATTTGTTTCCACAGCTTTTTCCCCAGCCGATTACAGTGAACATAAATCATTAAAGTCAAGTTTTTCTGAGAACTTTCAATGTCTTCACTTTATTCCATTTCCCCCCTCTCTTCCTTGTTTTTCCTTTGTTACTCATCAGGAAATTGCATATTTGCTGCGGTTGTATTCCTAGAATTTCTGTGTTTCGGAGAGCAAAAATGGTAACGATATACACTGGAGTAATGAAGCCCATATTTATTGCTGGGGAGGTAAAAGAGAGGAAAGGCATGAGCATGAAATGTTCTGGTATGTTTGTGGCAACTACAATCTACTCTGCAGAGCGGTCATCTGCCCCATTAAAAGAGCTCATGGAAATGTAGTCAGACAGATACTGGATTCGAAGGAAGGGATAAGGAATAGGCTACTCCAGGCAAAATACTTTCACTTAAATATCAACAGCAAATTTAAAATAGAATAGACTATTTCAATCGAAAGGGACCTAAAATGAACATCTAGTCCTTCGCATATGCAGCAAATACAACCACTGCACTCAGAAGGAGATCAAGTCTTTTTAAAGCGAGCATGTAAAAAAAGAGGGCACGTTTCCCTTTGTTTAGCTCTCAGCAGAAAATGAACTTGGTTTCCAGTGCTTACATCCTGGTTGGACAATCAGTAGTAGACACCCACTACAACATCTCCTTTGTTTTCCATCCCCCTAATCCTCACCCAGAGGATCTCAACCCCATCATCACTAGCTTTAAGGGCTGTGTAATCAAACCTCTCCCTTAACTGTGGTGTGACACCTCCACCTCATCTGCCCTGCCTATCCCTCCTTGAAAGACCTGCAGCCCTTCATCTCAGCTTTCCAACTGTGGGACTCATTCCACCAAGTCTTACTAATGCCAATGATATTGTAGCTCTGGAAGCTCACCAGTGCTTGCAATTCATCCTGCATGTTTCTCATGCTGCATGTGTTGGTGTACAAGCATTTCAGATATGCTCCTGAGCCCTCTGTGCTCCCAGAAGCAGAGTGAATGTTCCTAATGGCATTGACACCCCCAGGCAATGCGATGGCAGCCTTTGGCCTACCTACTGCAATCCTTGGTATCCGGCTTAAGGCCCACTCGATCAGTCCTGACAGCTTATGCTCAAAGATCCATTTTACTCACCAGGACAGTTGGATCCTGTCGAACTCCAGGCATAACTTATCCTTTGAAGTCTCTTCAGTGGTTTAAAAATTCAAAGTTTTGGCAGAGATAATTATGATATCATCCACCCTAGTAAGGGATGATGATGACTTCAGCTTCCTCGTACGAAGGTAATACTTCAACAGATAGGACTATTATAGCTGGACAAGACAGGGAATGATGCTTTTCATTTCAGGTGAAATGTTGGGCTGAGACTGTTAGCAACCTTTTGCATTTGACAAAGTAAGGAAATTACATTACATTATCTAACTAAAACTACATTTTCTTTAGGTATGAAATCCTGTCACCTGCAGAGAAACATGCCATTTCCACTGTCTTAAAGTGCTGTCCAAACTTTGGGCTTTTCATGGTGGAGAGAACAGATTATTAAATAATTAGATTTTGCAAATATTCTTGTATGTGAACTGAAAGAAAGGAGCCATCCTCACATTGCCCATTTACAGGAAAGGTCAGCTGAAGTTTGTGTCTGGTGTTTGAGTAGTGCTTGGCATTCTTTTCTTACCCTCTCTCTGCTCCATAAATCATCACACACAGAAAGGTCAGGAGCAGAGAGAAGGTAAGATACCAGCTAAATAAGGAGTAAAAGATTCCTCTCCTTCTGGAAATCATCAGAGTTGAAAGGGAATTTCTAGAATCCTTTTGGGATAGGAAAGAAGACCTGAGATAGTTGGAATGTTAGGATTGTACACTGTACAATTCAACTGTTTGGAATCAGCTCATATCCTTGAATAAATAAAGGAATTAACTTTGTGTAAAGCTGTCCAAAGCCAGAGAATAGTTAAAGCTGACATTTTTTCTTTTAATCTGTGTTTATTTCTACTTACAGCGTGTGGTTTTTGTGGTTTTTCCCTTCCCACACTCTTTTCCTTTATCGAACTTAATTTTTACTTATGTTCTTGAATATGAGAAAGGACAGAAAAGAATTAAAAAGAGGACAGTTGTTGCCATTTTCTTCATCTGTCCCAATTTTAAGTCTGATATTTTTAAACTTGTACTTCCTTCAGAAAGACTAAGACAAAATTAACCTCTAAATTTTATATCACATAGCAACAGGCTGCCTTCAGAAAAAAAATGGTAAAGAAAAAGAGATTTTCTTTGTCTCCCCACTGATTTTGCTTGGATATTTCAAATTAGTAAAAATTTTACTAAATAATGTTGTTGGAGAGTTTGAAGCAGAAGCTGATATCAAACTCAGGATGATTTCACTGAAGCTGTGAGCCTGAAACATTTTACTTATACAAACTGATCAGCTTCCTATATATTTTTGTAGTGTTGTGTGGAATCTGGGTGATTTCCTGACCTTTTACGGACATTTGTACAGTTCTATGAATAATATCAAAGTTGTCAAAAAAGAGCAACTTTAAAGAAACTATCATGTCTAATCCACACTTATTTGAATAAAAAGGATGAACTGTCTTACATGTACAGCCTTTTCACGGTGACTTTTACAGGCAATCTAACTCATATCCAGCAAGTACCAGTGTAACCTTGACTTGATATTCATAAGCTTAAGTACAGAGACTTGCAATTCTTGACCATTCCATTCATGGTCTTATATCTTCTTGTCATGAAGTATCCTTAGTCCTACTCAAGGAATTTATGTGGAAAAGGGGGGAAGAAAACATTTTTAACATGGCTAGCCTGTGTCTGATGGTAAGGCTGGATGTAATGAAAGACATCTCTCCTCATATCACTATGACAAATGCCCTACCTTATTGTTTTGGGAAAAATCTGAAACACTAGTGAGAGGTGTGGACCTGGTGAGAGGCCCCAGGATGACTTTTATTTGCAAATATGGCAGAACACTGTTTTTTCTTCCGTACAACCCACAGTAATTAAAAAACAATACGAATGTTTATTAACATCCTCCTTTTTAACTTCAACAAAATACTTGTTGTTGTTTCAGAACATAAATAGCATATAAGAGTCCAAATTTGGAGCCTGTTACATTGAGTAGTGAAAAAATATGCAATGTGAAAGGAACACTGAAAATAGAGAAAATGTTTTCAATAAAAAAAATTAATACCTTTTTTCCAGAATGAGACCTGTAGAGCTGTTCACACAGAACTTGTCCAGTTGTGTTCTTAAAGAGACCATGCATGCGAATTAAGTATTTCGAATGTATACATGCCCAGATTGGTAATATATGTTAAGATATGTTTTAGATAACTTTAGAATTGACACTGATGAACACAGATTTTTTCAGAAGATTTTATTGACTTTGTAAGTTGTCTTCCTGGACGTTCCCCTTAGAAGGACTTCCTTAAAGAACAGCAAAGGCTTGTGAACAAATGAGGTTTAATTAATATATAACCTGGAATACTTAAATTCTTACATTGAGAGAACTCATAACGAGTAGCTGAGGCAGGGCAAAAAATCTGAAAAAGAAAACCTACAAACCACTCTTTTCCTTCATGTTTTCTTCTTCCAAGTCAGGTTCTTATTTTCAGACTTAATAACAAGAATTTCCAGATTACAACAAACCTACTCAGTAGTCTCTACTCATAGAAAAAAGCTTTTTCATCCCCTTCAAGATGCAGCTGTAATCCCCTGCCAAGGTCCTTGTCTATAAGAACCAGGCTCCTAGGTTCTAGATGAGATTTTTTCTGCTTAACACTCATCAAAGCTGGAAGGTCCTCTCCCAGAGGGGCATTTGCCTTCCCTCTCATTGTCAGCAGCATCTCTTCTTCCCTCCTATCAATATTCTGTTGGGAACAAACTGACAAAAAAAGAAATAAATCCAAACCCACATTCCACTGTAGATACAAACATATTTAGAAAAGTATTTCCGTACTTTCTTCTGGACACATAAACTCAGGAGAGTGATTTAATGCGCAGTTTAACTTTTCATAGGAAAGCAACCCTTTCTTAAAGGCATGTGAAACCCAGACTCAAATAAACTTTCCCTTGTGAGCAGTCTTTAACAGGCCGAGAAAAAGTTAAAATACTTAGTGAATATCATGACAAAAATACTTTTGACATGCTGTTTATACTGTGTGTGAGGTGAGGAAGAATTCTGGTTCGTAACATTCAGCCAGAGGATCAAATCTGTGAGTACTTCCTTTCAGGCACCTTCTTCTTCCTTTCAAGCAAAAAAATTGCAGAGGCACTGAAGTAGTCACAATGCTGGTCTGGGGATTTTCTGTTTGTTGGTTGGTTTGGCAAGAAATTATTTAGCTGCTAAGTTATACTGCAGAATATAAAGCAGTACAAAATTTTGGAGAAGCAAGTCTAGTGATTATCAGATACTCAGTTAAATGATTCAGGGTATATTAAACAGTCATTCGGTTAAAAAAAACAAAAAGAAATCCAAATTATAGTCTTTATATTTTGACTGGAGAAACTAGAAGCAGCTAAGGATAAAAGTTGGAAAGAAGACTTGCAGTTCCTATGTTACATATTGGTTTTAAATTTTCCCCTCTTATAGCTGTAAAATATGAAAAAAATGGTAAACCTAATCCTTTCAATCCGCGAAGTGTATGTGACTGAATTTCTTGGGGAGGAAAGAGGCTGCAACAATTAGGCAAGTCATTTTAACCTCTTAAGTTAAGATCACTTATGCAAAGCCCTTGCCTGAAATGAATTTTCAAGGCTGACTATTTGAAGATTAGCAGCAGTTTAAAAATGACAGAGCCTTTGCTGCACAGAGCACATGAATGATGATATGAATAAAGGCAGGAAAAACTCAGAACATTCAGAGATGTTTTGAACCAAAACAGAGGAAACAACAGCTTGAAAGGACAGAAGTGCATTTTAATGGGTATTACTTAACATGTTTGTTTTGTTTTTTTTTTTCAGTTCAGTGTCTTACTCTTCCTGTGCTGTTGATGACAGAGCACAAAACCAGCTCAGAAGTATGGCATACCTCACAGTAGCCTGACTTGAAACCCTGAGCTTCATAAGGGCTTAAAATGAATCAATAAATCGATCACCCCCTTTTGGTTTCTTTGTACACTCACATATCTTACAACAAATGAAGATCTAGTATGGGAGAAAATGTTCCCTTTTCTGTTTTATTACCTCATTTGTTCCAGGTAGTACAGGTAAACTATTACACAACTGACAATCTCCTACACTTTTGCATGGTAAAAAGGACATTTATGTTAATGCACACATACTTGTACAGACCAGATTTCATCTCTGTGATTGTATCATGGCAGGGGTCCTCCAAGATCAGCTTTGTCAAATGAAGGGATAACTAAGAAATAATAGTCCTATTGTTTATACAGAACAATGGTATTTTCTTATACAGTTTAGAGGGGAATTCAACCTAGTTCCCCTCCAGAATAGCCTGAAAATTGTTGGGTTTATAGTAGGCTCCTTTCAAACATGGTAGAATTACAGGTGAAGAAATTTTGAAAGCCAGATTTTATTTTTTATACATTTTATTTACTTACTTTAAAATATATTCTTGAAAATATAAGAAAATGTTATTGTTTGGTTTAGGTTTGGTTTTTGTATTTTAAAGTAGAGAAGATAAATGAAGGTTCTATTCATGCTGCTTCTCTTTGATCTTCTACTTAAAATTCTTGTAGCAAAAAAAAAAAAAAACAAACACCACTGTGGTGTTCCCATGGGGTACAAAAGCTTGAAAAGAAGCAGCAACACATTGGTAATAAAAAAATTTCAAAGGACCATATTTCAAGTTGTGGGAGTGCAAGGAACATCATTTCTTATATAAAATGCACATCACCTCTTGTGAACAGCAGCTCAGGAGACTGTGTTATGTCCCTTTCCTACTTCATAGATAGCAGATACAAATGAAGGCAGTTTTGATAACTAAAACTTAATAAAATTCCAAACAGTAGGGGTGGGCAGCTCAAGTTGACATTTTAAGATTTCATGAGGGAGGGTAATGGGTAAAAGAAGGAGGAATGTCAGTTTTGCTACAGAAAGAAACTTAATTTCCTTAGATTGGACGAATTCCAAGCAAAGCTAAAGCATTTTTAAAATCCTTCTATTACTTACACAAAGCAAACAGTTTGCTTCTGTTTACTTAGTCACATTGAGAAGAGAAAAAATCCAAAGGCTTAGAAGACAACAGCTGTCTGCTTTTGAAATACTGGTTCAACCCTTTGATGAAGGGTAATGTTGTTTTCTTTCTGTTCATTGCAGGTTAAAATGAATCAGGCTGTTAACAGGGCATAATTTCTCTAGGAATGGTGCTTTCAGTTTGAATTAAAAGGTACATAAATACGCATCGTTCATTTAATTTATTTTTAATATTTCCCAAATACTTTGCTATTTAGTCTAAATCAGGGCATTAGTCCAGGGAGCTTTAAATCAGTCAATACGATTCTTTAAAATTATAAGTAATTAAGAGTCAATTTCTGTCAGGTTAAGGTCTCTTTTAAATTCCCATCTTCATATATTTTAAAGGCCTGATGCTCTGAATTGTTACCTTCGTCACTTGCCATATACACCCAAGTGTGTGGTCCTGACACAGATGATCTTAATTCATGCCAGAATTTCCTGTTACTTCATTAACATTACTTGACCAATTAAGAGCTGCTTACATGAGTAGGGATTTTTTTTCTGCTAGATTGGTCCACCACTTGTTCTGTATGTCACGAAGTTTCTGTTGTAGCTTGCTGCATGCTAGTCGAAAGGCTGCTTTTATTATATGATGATGATGATGATGACATGAGTAGGGCTTGTAAGATCAGCTTGTATCATAGTCATTCGCCTTCCCGTTTCTTCCTTCCTCTTTGTCTTCCTTATCCACAAGAAATTCTGTCTCAGTCAGCATAGAAATGTTCTCAGCAGAGTTCTTTGCAGCACTGTTTACTCACCTCTACAGCCTAGGCTATTAGGTGTAAGGAAGAGCTATGAGGGTGGTAAAACAGTGGCATACCTTACCTGGAGAAGTTTTGGATGCCTCATCTGTGGAAGTGTTCAGGGCCAGGTTGGATGGGGCTTTGAGCGAGCTGGTCTAGTGAGAGGTGTCCCTGCACTCAGAGGAGGGGTTGGAACTAGATGATCTTTAAGGTCCCTTCCAACCAAAACCATTCTGATTCTATGATTATGATTTGTGCAGCTCAGGACCTGTGAAACATTAAGCTTAAATGAGACTGTCCTTTCATTTGCATAGAATATAGTACTTAATCCCTGATTAAGGTGAAGAGAGACCAATCTGTCAAAACTGGACTATGTTTGTGATCCTACAGAACATCTTATGTATTGCCATTCAAATGACAGCTTGAAGTATGGAAGTAACTCTACAGCTCCAACAAAACTTATTGCCAAGGAGACTAAGCACCCAGCATACGGACCTACTTCTTCATCGTTTGTCTGGAGTTCTCTGGAAAAACAATGTCAGTAGGGCAGTACATATCCCATACTTACCCTCTCCTCTGGTAAAAGAGTAAAAGATTATCCTCAGCTGAGTTGCTGTGGACACTTTGTATCTCAAAGGTCAGTGTTAGTAGATATTTTTGTTGCAGTAAAAGTAGGGGTGACAGATGGGGTAAAGTTTACAATAGCAGAGTTTGGAAGTACTATCATTCTGTATTGACTTGTACAACAGACACAACTTTCATCTGTAAGAAATGCTAGTATCAAATGTATATACTTACGTATACACTAACCTATATAGATATTGGCATATATATTGATGGTATAAATGCAAGGAAGGTGCTTGTACTACACAAAGTCCCATAAATAAGGAGTTATGTAACAAATACTGCATTTAGTTCTTTGTACAATTCATTGACAATTAATTTTTTCTTAGGGAATGGTGAATCTGAGCCAGTCATTTGAACACTTAGGAAGGTTATACGAATTGGAGCTGGTGCTAGGAATTGTACTTTTGGAGAATATGGACATTGAAGTTCAGCAACCATAATTTTCTTCACAGTAAGTGAAGAGAAAAAGTAAATCAAAGTATAGATTCAGCAGTCTGAAGTCTGTTAATGACATCGTCAGAACACATACACCCCTTTTTTGTAGACCAGCAGGTGTGAAGGACATGTTGTGACTCTCACTTATACAACGGCATTTATACCTAAAACTGCTGGGTAGACTGAATTGATGTGAAGAAAAAGACTTTCTGTGCTCTTCTAATATCATTATCTTTTGTGATTAGGTTATCATGCAAATATTATCAAAGACTCACAGCTTATCTGTAGTATTGACATTCCCAACATTGACATTCTCAGGTCAATATACTAAAATTACAATACACTTCCTGTGAGTTAAGAATAAAATTACCATACTTTTTATACATAAAACCTCAAAAAAAAAAAAAAAAGAAAGATATAAAACATAACCCTTCAAAAAAGTACTACTTGAAAGCAAGTCCTTGGATAACAGATATCTTTACATACTTGCAAAGAATTGCAGATACCAAGATCCTTGCAATAGAGGGAGAAGTCTGTGGATATGTATGAGCAAATTAGAAGGTAGAAAGAATGCAAGGGGAAAACAAATATTATTTGATGAGGGGAAGTTTTTGGTGTATGGCTTCTGCATTAATTGTTTTTCAGTATATGAAACGCCTGACTGCATACATAAGGAAAGCAGTTGTGACTGTTTACCTTGTGTTAGGGCATCTGGTCTGTCCCTTTTGGCACTGCACCAGGTCCAACAACCAGGGAACCAAACTGCGCACATGGAGTACAATCACTACAGGTTTGTTGCCCTACTGCTGGCCACACTGGTAAGGTGCAGAGCTCTTCAATGGTTCATCAGGACCTTGAGTGCACCAGTGGGATCTGCAATGTTTTCCTTCATCTCTCCTCTCAGGGCTTTGGCTGCCAGTGCTCAAGGCCAACTCTGATTTAATGCAGCTGTGGAATCTTGGATCAGATTGCTGGGAAAGTTCTGGATGACAGTTTTGAAAGAAGCAAGGTTCTTGCCTCCCATTGTTTGGAGGAACATCGAGGGTTTCTTGCCCAAGCTGTATTGACAATATATCTCTGCCTGATCATGTACTCTGTTCGTCCTGATCCTGACCCACAGTCTTGACTTTCCAACTTGATCTCAGATCTGCCTTGTCACCGTGGACATATCTGGTGATCTGGACACTTGGCTGGTTATCATCCCCAGTTCTGCTTTGCTATTCTTGTTGAGGTTCTGTGGGACTGCCTTTGTCAGTGAGGGCACAACCCTGCCAGCTTTGTCTCAACTCCCAGTTCTCCTTCCCATCTGCAACAGAACTATCCTTACCTCTCTTTAACATGACTCTAAGAAAGCCCAAGCAAATTATTTGCTTTTTCAATATTCCTTTTTTTTTTTTCCTTTTTCTCAACAAACAACCTGTTCTTTTTACTCTTTCTTTGCTCAACTGGTTTTGAAGATTTTTCACCATTATATAGTAATTTTGGTCTTTGACACTGACCCCAGTAAACCTGAGCTTCCCTGTTTTTTGACATCTTCCACCCAGAAGCAGTCATAGAGACATAGAATGTTTTGAGATACATCATCTAGTTCCAACCCTGCTGCCACAGGCAGGGATATCTTCAGCTAGATCAGGTTGCTTAAAGCCCCATTCAACCTGGCCTTGAACAGTTCCAGGGATGGGGTATCCACAACTTCTCTGGTCAACCTGTGCCAGTACCTCACCACTCTCACAGTAAGGAATTTCTTCCTAATATTTAATCTAAACCCAGTATTCCTTTTCACCATTTATAAGGTAATTTCCCACATTCATTGTTATCTTTTTAGCCTCAAATTTGATTACATGAACCCCTTTCCCATTTTTTTGGGTGTGCAGTGCCCAGCAGTTTCTCACATTTCTATCTCACTCGTTGGATTTGGGACTGTATACTGCCTGTATACTTCAATAACTTGCTTAGAAATGGTTTCAACATTGCGTGTTAAAGCACATCTCACCATGTACTTGGAGTCAAGTTTGTGAGATATGTGTTGAAAATTCACTGTATCTCTATGTTCAAAATGTGGTGATCAACTATAGAAAATTCTATGGGCATTTGGCTACTTACTGTTTCTCCCACCAGTAGATACTGCGGGCACTTCTGTTTAATGTTTCTTTTAGTTAATGGCTGGATGATGGTATACACTCCACACACTTCCAGCCAATACCTAACTGTCTAGTCATCAGAGGGCAGAGCTGGAATGAGGATGTAAGTAAGGTGGAAAAATAGCCTGGCAGGAAACTCAGGAATTTCAAATAGAATTGCTAGGATCTCCGCTTGGGAAGGAACAACCCTGTGTACCAGCAGAGACTGGTAAAGGAACTTTGCAGAAAATGACCATAAACCTCCGTTGCCTGTGAGTCATCAATACACAGTTGCAGCAAAGAAGGCGAACAGCATTCTGGTGTGCACCAGGGAGAGAATTTCCAGGAGGTCAAGGGAGTTGATCCTTCCCCTCTGCACAGCTCTGGTGAGACACTTCTGGAGTGTTATGTTCATTTCTTGGCTACCCAGTAGAAAGAGATATGGACATGTTAGACAATGACCACAAACTCAGTCAGGAGATAGGCTGAAGCGCATGGTTTATGAGGAGAATCTGAGGTAGAAAAAAATGCTTTACACTGTGATGGTGGTTAGACACTGCAAGAGGTGCCCAGAGAGGCAGTGGTATTGCTATATTTGGAGATGATAAAACTTCACTGAGCATGGCTTTGAGCAATTCCTCAGACCGGATCTAATCTGAATAGTGGGGATTGGACCAGAAAATCTCTAGTGGTCTCTTCCAACTTGTATGTTTGCACGTGTTTGTATGTCTAACTAAAGGCTACAGACAGATGTATGATTTTGAGTAACTGGTATCTCACCCAAGTGAGTCAGAATTTTATGTTCCTTTGATACATTTTTTTTATATTGGATTAATTGGAAACACAAAGACTTTCATTCTGATTATCCTACCAGTATGCAATTTTTAGCAAAATATTGATTATAATAATATGCTTATGGATGTAAACATCTGTGATATTCTGTTGTAACAGAGGTCTATATCTAAATCATTATGTACTAAAACGTGAACCTTCAAATATCTATGCACTAGTGTAATTTGCAATCTTCCAGTTTACCACTTTAAAAACACCTTACCAAAAAAAAGTGTTTCTTTTTTTCTTCAGTTTGAAATTAGTATTTTCTTAATTGCTGAGTATTTTCAGCAGGACATTACTTAGGCAGAATGATGGCAGAGCATATATTGGCTTATGTGTAGTTCAATACTATTGCTTAACAGATGTCTGATTTAATTATTGGCACCTCATACAAATTTTCATTGGTGTCATGAACCTACCTCTATGTTCTCAGCATTTCTAAGCAACATTGCAGCCAACTAATACAGTAGAATCACATAAAAGACCTGTTTTCTTCTACACTCTCCTTTCCTTTCCCCTTACAGCTCTGAAAAGCAGTAACATGCCTTTCCCCGTCAGCTACTAATATGTCTATCCCTGTTAAGTAATAACTGAAGTTAACTGTTAAGTAATACTGAAGTATTCTGAGTTATATTTCAGTAGCTATTCTACTACTTCAGATCAGGTAATATTTGATATTCTGAGACACTTCAGGAAAATAACAGAGGGTTGTGTTTCTGTAGGCATTGAGTTTAATCAAGAGAGAACTATTAAGAGAGTTTTTGCTACCAGAGAAAAAGAAACTACTCATTACTCAGGAAAAAAGCCACACTGATACTGCAAAGATGGTGGAGAGGTGGAAAGCAAATAATTTAAAGTCCATTTTATTCAGTTCTCCTGTATAAGCAGATTGAGAGCCTGAGCATTATTTAAATAATGTAAATTATGTAAATCACAGTGTTTTACTGAAACAGTAGAAAGGAAAAAAAAAGCAGAATAAATATCAGGAAATGTTTATCTAATAAGAGAACTAGAGTTTATTACATCTATAATATTTGGGAGCAAGAATTGTACAGTCCAGAATTTGGGTGGCATGAGAATGTGGCTGATTCTTTCTCTCCTACCCTGTATACTCTTATTTAATTCTTCTTGTACCCATACAATCATAGAATATCCTGAGTTGGAAGGGACCAACAGGGATCATCAAGTAGTCTGCAAAGAAAAGGTATGTTAATTGGATAAAGGGACTGCAGTATGAGGTAATAAAAGACTAAAATGGTGCCTTGTGTGAGGATTTCAAAGGGACTGCCACTATCTAAAATGCTTATGTGAGACTGTGGTTCACAAGTATTGGAAAATAAAATGCTAATGCTGCAGTCTGCAGCTCTACACTGTCAACCTGATTTTTGGGGGTGTTGGATTCTCAGAAGATATTGCTGCTTCAACTAATTTCAGCTACAGTGAGTGGAAACTACATGCAGCTGAAAAAAACAAATTACACAAAAGCATGTAATTTAAAAATGAAAGGACAGACAGTCAGGTAAAGGTGTTTACTGTGTGATATCTGCTACAAATTCTCTGTGTGAGTCAGGCAAATTAACACAGATTCCCTGTTAAAAGGAACAAAGAAACAAATAAAACCCAAAAATCACAAACCAAACAAAACAAACAACCCCCTCCCACATGCAAATGCTTTCCTCTACTGTCTCTTCCGCTATTTGTCCACACGAATGTGAGCTCTTCCAATTCAAGACTATTTTAAATGTTAATTAAGTGTTCATTAACTGTTCATTAGTTCATTTATGTGTTCATAAAATGCTATGAGTTCTTTCTTTTATTTTAAAGAACCTTTACATATCAGTCAAAGAAGACCACAACTCACTATCTGCTTTACCAGCACTTATAGCACAGCAATGATGATAAGTGTTGTATGCTTTACAATTCTGAGGGAAGTTGCACCGAAATGAAGCATTTATTAGAAATCAGACGAGGTTATACATTTAGCCAGAAGTATCAGGAAAGATAAAAGTTTGCTTATAGCTTATCCCTAAATTACAAATAGATGTAGAGATTTAGTCCTCTTTTACTTTAGTGCTTCAAGGTTGTAGAAATGTGTTTACATGTTCACTTAGATCACTGGGTTAAAATAAAATAACATAAAAATGGTGCCTTGCATCTGATATGAAGCAACAAGGAATTTGCTTAATTGCATTTGTAGGTCAGACCCTTCTTCCATTCAAGTCAATTCCCCATTGATCACACTAAAGTGGGGAAGGAGCAGAGGGAAACTTTCACATTTAGAGTTATGAGGAGAGGTTTTCACTCAGATTAAACTGGGACTCAAAAGTGGCTATTTATATGCATGAGACCAACACAAAGTGCATATTCTGCCTCAGGATTAAAGCATTCAGTTTTTCAAGAGGGAACAGTTCATTGATCAATGCTTTATGCCTACATTTCTCATTTTGATAGAGCTTTGCCCATGAACTCTCATTAGATGTCCTGATTCCAACTTAAAACTTCAATTTGATTTCAACTCCAGCAGTAAGATGTCATGAAGGAAAAAGATTGTTCCATGTATTCATCTAAATACAGGTCAAAGCTAGGTATATATCAACAGCATTTCATCATCAATGACATTTACCAACAAGATGAATTGATGCTGAGGGCTGCAATTTCTAATCACTTGGTATGTTTACAATTAATTGTATGTACAGCTAAGAGTATCTCAATTTATTTGCTAAGGCATTTTTGCTAAACCAAGCAATTTTACTGCTAAACATAGACACCAGAAAAGTTGTGTCCATTAACATGACTAGTTTCACATGTCTAATATATGGTCTCATAGTTAACCAGTTTGATAATTTAATGTCATGGTACAACTGCTTTACACTGAATATTTGATATAAGCCAGATTAAAATTTGATTTCAGAAGATTCCTTCCCAATATATTTCACTTTACCTACCATCTTCTGCCATAGCAATACAAAATGGCATTTCCAGTAATTTTTTTCACCAAAACCAAATAAACAGACAAAAGGAAACATGGAACTTAATGGTTGCAAAATTCCAAAACAGCTAAAAGGTTTTTCTTCAGACAACACTCAATTTAATGGCAATTGTGTGGCTAAATTCTTACATAGATCTGAATGCACTTCTTTCATTATACGCCTTTTTAACAAATTCCTGCCAAATATGATGTGAATAAGTTGTAGAGTTGTGGTTCAGAAACTAATTCACACTCATTATTTTTATGAGTTACAGTACATGCCATTTCACCCTTCAGAATATGTGTATTTAGATTACTTTCAGAGCACATTCTAGTCTAAATCCCAAATCTCTCACTAATAAATACTAAAATATGCTTAATGCACTCAATATGTATCTTTCTGCAGGTAGAGGCTTCCTACCATATTCTTAAAGTACTGGACCTGTTCCCAAAGTAATACTTTCAATTCTGCAGTGAATCACTACGATGTACTGCAGCTAACCCATGAGGTGCTTTCGACTTTAGTACCTGAGAACCACGACATTTCACAGACACCACCTCTGAAATCACTCTGACTTAAGGTATTAATCTTGATTTGTTTTATTATAAAGCACAGTGTTAGAAATAAGCTACCTTTGAACAGTTTTGCAGAAGGTTAAATAGTGTAAATAGATCTGTATTTTAGGACAACAACACTACATCATCAGAACAATTCTGACAAATAAAAAGCTATTAGTCTACCAAAACTGTAATGAGATCATGATTAATAAACCCCTCTAAAAGGTCTGCATCAAAGTCAAGGCTTTTCTGTGATTAATGTAAACATTCAGACCTTACTTTTGCCAAAAGCTGTGTGTTCCAGTTATCCAGCTCTACTGATTGATTTGTTCATTAGACTAATACATAATTTATCACCTTGAAGAGGACAATTCATTATACAGATAGCATGAACAAGTAACTTTAAACAGCCAAATCTTTAGAAGAATTAGCAGTGTTAACAGTGCCACGAAACCTGTTTTTGATGCAGAATTCAGACCAGCATAAAAACAATTAAATTGCTATAAAAATAGATCATTTCAGATAACTTACACACAATGGCTCCTGTGAATTCACAGAGATTCACAGAGATCTATCAGAAATTTGATATTACAAAATCTCCTTAGGTTCTTTTAACTACACTGTGCAAGATATTATGATAAGCCTACAAGCAGCTTTCTTAACAATGAGCATAGAAATACAGTACAGTCTGTAATACACTCCATTTTCTAAATTAGGGAGAAAGTCTGTAAACTTTGCAGTGCTGGTTATTTTATTCTGTGATTTGCTCTCCAAAGTGCCTATCAGATTTTGCCTAGCAATAAGTGATAGAAAAAAATCATATAGAAATCAGGCAGAGTGGGTCATTACTCCAACTAGGACACTGCAAGAACTAAATTGTAACTCATTCCAGAGAATTGTTTATGCACTGAAAGTTAAAATAGGAGGAGATGGCAACACATTAGGGCATAAAGTAGACACCATTACTCATCACATTTTCCCCTAATAGGAACACAAGGGATTATCCTTATATCAATTTTATGGCTTTTTTTATTTTTATTTTAAACCTTTAAATGGATGTAATAGTTGCTTTTTTGAAGAGGGAAAAACATCTACAATTAAGTGTCTTTGTAATTAAATGTGTAACGAGTATATGAAAAAGTATTGTTCCACTTAATTCATAAAATTGATGGCAACATAATCTAAAGTCATTTAGCCAAGTTTTCTCCCTCAACAATGCACAAGGAGAGATGTTTTGTTTTCCTTTTTTTTTTTTCACATTATTTTATTTTATTTTCCCAAGCAATAAAAGTGCACTAAAGTTTATGCACTCAACTGCAAGAGAGGGAACTGGGAGCATTTAGGGAAAGATCCACCGTGAAAGTCCACATTTACCTGGGAATTGGTATGTATGACAGCAAGCATACCACCAGTCTTGGAATACCAGCCTGCTCCTTGAAGTCTAGTTCAAAATAACAAACCAGACACGTTTTCTGTCATCACTTAGACACTACATTCCTAACCATCATTTCCTTGAAGCATTTTCTCTATACAGCATTACACTGCATTTCACATTGCAACACCAGTAACTGTGATAATCAAAGATTATTTCAGCTTCTTTAAGCCCCCTCATTCAGTTGTTTTGGGGTTTTTTTTGGTTCCTTTTTTTCCCCCCTGAATCATGGATCTGGCCTGGGGAAGCAGGGCATGATGAATACTGCTTTTTCTACTTTGTCTGTCATTATCCTAGAATTTGATTGCAGTTTCAAGTGCAGTGTATTGCTTTCCTTTGCTATAGTAGAAGCTGATGAGCTAGTTGTTGCATACTCAAAGCTGTGGTAGGATGACTCAAAAGTAGGATATTTCATACAGAGTCGATACCACCATTTATATGACTTCTACCTTCATTCAAGAAGACTCATAAAGGAAATACCTTAAAAGAAGACACTGCAGCAGCATGATTTGCACAGTAGAGAGAAAAAGACTGTCAGGAGAAAGCTAGAGAAGCCAGGTGGTAGCACAGAAGCTGATAATCTCCTGCAGATCCAATGGAAACTTCAACTTCATAGAAGTGAATCCCTGTCTTTTGGTGCAGGGTTAGGCAACTTATTTCTGGTGGAATTATTCCATAAACTTTATAATACAGAGAACCATTTTTTTCAAAACCAAGGTTAAGACGCTCCCTTCTCTCATGTATCCTCATGGAAAATATGGCCTCTAGGAATGATGCATCCCATTTGCTTGTGTGGGCCTTCATTGACTTTATGAATATCAGTAGGCAGATACCATGCACTAGGCAGGATCTTATAAGAAAAAGACAAACATACTTAGTGGCAATCTTGAAAACAAAACAAAACAAAACAAACAGCTATTGTGTGACATAAGGTTGAATTTCCACTGATGTGCTTTAATCATTTAAAAGAGAAGAATTAACATTTTTCCCATTATGAGAAAACACTTCATGAAACTATTTGCTAGGTGGATGTTCTACATCAACAAATATCTTTTTCATAATGTTTTATTTCCATATACTACTTCTTAGTTATTAAATATATATAGAGAGAGAACCTTCTATCCAATGGATGTGACCATGGAATGAGCAGAACAAATAAAACTCCAAACAAAGATTTCCTCCAAATAATCTACAGAGCAAGCAATAACCAACAAGAAATGGGATAGGAGCTGATAGGAAAGCTTGCTTTATTGATTTTTTTCCTCTACCCCAATTAAGTTAGGTAGATTCTATTCATCTGCTCACTTAAATAGATATGGATGTGAATTCTCTGAGGTATTCCTGAGAACTTTTTAGTAAAATGTTTCCATATCACTGCACTAAGAGGGTTTAGAGGTAGCTGTCAGCTATGGGTATATAAATTAAATGGAAGATTATTGATGAATTTGGAAAAAAAACCCAAACAAACAACACAGAAAACAACACATTTTTTCCTCAAACTTTAGTTTTCCAAAATAGTTCAGTGATGTAAAAACAACATTCCGTTTCACATTGTACAGCCCCATTGACAGTACAACTGTAACTCTACAAAGTAAAAGTTATTTGGCTTTAGAGTGATCCACATATTATGTTCACAGTATCTTATCAGCTCAACAAGTATCTGTAAACTTGTCTATCTCTCCGTAAGAGATTGGGTGTTTTTGATGAACTTGTGAACTCGTCTCTGAACCCAAGTGGGCAGCTATCCATGACAAATTATTATGGCCGTATCTGGAAACAGGAAAACCTGATCAATGAGTCCCTGATCCCACATGGAATAGTGGAGGAGCATCAAGTATTTTTTTTCTGGTTGGAAAGTTTCTACGAAATGAAATTTTAATTTCCTTCTATGGTAAGGAAGCTCAATAAAAGCTAGATTTCTTGGTGAAAATAGCAGAAATTGATGCCCTGAGAGGTGCCTCAATATCAAATTACTTCACAGTGAGAAAGGATGAGTCACTGTTTCTGCATGCAATATGATAGGCACTTCAGATGCCTCTGAACAGCAGAAAGAGGCAAAATGCTCCTCTTATCCATGCCAATGTGTGTGTGAAGGCAGCCCTGAGAGCTTGCTCAGGCTGGCTTGGCTGTAAATGAGAGAAGATAGCAAGTTGGGGAAGGCAACTCAGAGCCCATCATGGTCTAAAAGATAGAGCTTACCGGGTCAGCAGTGTTTGCTTTGTGCAATGAGGCAGATAGTGGAGGTTGAAGGGTGTCCTCCAGAGCCCCTCAGAGTCACGGTATTAGGAGTATAACTAAATTAGGGAGGAAGAAAAAGGTCTGAACATTGTCCTTGGTTG
Organism: Empidonax traillii; assembly: GCF_003031625.1. Taxonomy (NCBI): domain Eukaryota; kingdom Metazoa; phylum Chordata; class Aves; order Passeriformes; family Tyrannidae; genus Empidonax; species Empidonax traillii. Next base: position 770,390 of record NW_020955715.1, read on the forward strand.
GGACTGAAAGGAAAATCCCACAGTGAAAGGCAATAAGGGGCCTTTAAAAATGAAAGGGCAACATATTATTCTATGATTCTCTGATTTTAGAAGTGTGATCATGGGAGCTTTGCCACTAGAATGTAAGAGAAACTTCACTAGATCAAATTAACCCTTTGAGTTCCACAGGGAAGAGGACAGGCTGGGTGGGAACCGCTAATAATCTGCCTCCTCTGAGGTGTCCCTCAACTCTTCTGTGGTCAGGCTGTAGGGGTGGCTGAAACACCATCGTAACATACACTGGCATTTGCTTTTCTGGGTGGTGAGTTTTGAACCAAAAGAATATATCTTCAGTTCCACTCTGTAATATATTTTACACAGCCGAATAATAACAACAACGTGATAGCAATAGATGCAGTGTTTAGTGCTTTCATGGACAGAACAGTCAACTACAGTAATCTCATGGTCATTACAAACTGTACTAGTTTGCAACAGCCAGCTGTCATGTCATCCTTTCACTGGTGCCAACTGTGCAACCCACATAACTTCAAATGCTTACATACTTGCATACTTAACATCCACTTACACAGGCCAATGCATGCTCCATTTATTTATTTAGCAGGAATTTTTAATATCAAGGATAAAGGGAATTATTTTCCTTTGGTTTGGGTCAGGCTTTGGGTCTTGAAAAAAGGCTGCATGTTAATTCTGCATGCTTGCTAAATTAATTTTGAAAGCGAGAATATAGTATTATTACAGCAAGTTTGCTGCTGAAATGTGATAAGGGAAATGCTGCTCTTCCAGTTATCTGTCAAGGACTCTGGACAGTAAGAACATGCCCAATGTGCTGTTGCAGAGGCTTAGCAAAAAAAAAAAAAAAAAAAAAAAAAAAAAAAAAAAAAAAAAAAAAAAAAAAAAAAAAAAAAAAAAAAAAAAAAAAAAAAAAAAAAAAAAAAAAAAAAAAAAAAAAAAAAAAAAAAAAAAAAAAAAAAAAGTTTTGTTTTCTAGAAATATTTGTTTTAACTCAGTGGTTTACACAGCTTATGGGAATGAAAGCAGCACAAAGGTTACATTCCTCGATGTTCTTCCATCTCTCAAACATGCTCAAAGCTCCTTCACTGTTAGGAGGGATTAATAGTAGGCACTCAGAGAGTGTCTATCATAATCAGAAAATAATACGTTTATTTTAAAATATTTAGTTTTGTAAGTGCTTTTGTTTACTATATTGCAATCATGCCTAGTATAAAGGGATTACACTGTATTTATGTTTAGATTTATCAACCACTTTCATTGAATGGGAGACCATGGAGGTCACTGCATTGCAACCTTCGGGTATTGCAAAAATTTTTAACATCTGGCACTGCATTATTAGAACTGCCACAAAAAACTAAAGAGCTTTCAGAACCTATTATCATTCATACAGGTTGCGACTGATGAGATGAGATGTGAGTGGGTTAAGGCAGATGATTCTCTTGTAGTTTTTTTTTTTCCTGAAAGAATACAGCACTATAAACATTTTGTACTTTTGTTGTCCATAAAAGTTTGAAATTAAACAAGCTTAGAACATTGATTTTTGGTCCCTAACTATAAATTATACACCAAAATTCAGTAAATACCAAAACTGCATAAAGCATGTGGATTATAATCTGCTTTTCTTTCTTTTCTTGATGGAACAGATTTTCATACCCTCAAAAGACTCCTCTCATATAGGGGTTATAGAAGATTTTAGATGTGTATATACTTTTTTTTATTCTATGTATGGTTTCTTTTTCATATTATATATGGTTTCTTCTTTTTTTGTTATATATATTTGTTCATGAAGTTTCATGGACTTCATAGTGTTAAATAACTGTTGACTTGAAAACTGTTGCCAGCTTCAGGATTTTTGGCTCTGTTTCAGGGAAGTTCTTAATATGTGCTTAATTTGATACCAGACTGTAGAAACTAAGCCTTCTAATATAGCTCAGAGGACCTGTAAATAGTCTCTTGAGCTGGTGTTTTTAAGGGCAGCTAGAGAGAACAAAACTTTAAAAAGTGTTTATGGCAAATGTGAAGATCATAGGTTTCTACTAGTAAGAGAAATAAATGGATGAAAAATTATTATTGAATATTACCACAATTTAATTAACACAGTTTTCATCTAGCTTATTCATGTTCATTATATATATGCTAGGGTCAATTGTAATTCTGAAACAAATTGCACTTACTTACTCCAGTTCTAGGAAAACCTCAGCTTACCTTTGGCCACAGGTTCCAGCCTTTATTTCAGGATCCAGTTTTCCCTGGGAGGACGTGTGCAATTTGGCAGTAATGGACATTGTGTAACACACAGCATAGAACAAAGTTTGCCTCAGAATTTCTGTACTGTGCCGGAGCAAAGAGGGGAGATAATACAAACGTGGAAATACAGATGAGAGAAAACAAGAGAAGAGATTAAAATGGTTGAAAGAATCATATCATAGAATCATAGAATGATTTGGGTTGAAAGGGACCTTAATGATCATCTAGTTCCAACCCACCTGCCATGGGCAGGGACACCCTCTGTTATACCAGGTTGCTCAAAGCAGCATCCAACCTGGCCTTGTATATCTGTATTCAAAGAAAAGCAAATCTTTCTATTTCTCTATATTTAAGGATTTATGAAATCTTTGAGGTTTTTGTTTGAAAAAACCCTCTTTGTTGACACTTTTAGTTAGTCTGAACACTTACTATGAGACTAAATGGTTTAGATACACACCACTGAAGGAGAGAAAAGAGTTCAGTATAAGCCACTGAATTTTCATTATGTCCTATCTTCACACTTTGAAATATTTCTATATATTTATTACAAATCAACTTGAAGTATATCATAAATTCGCTGGAGGGGGTTTTTTGGAGGGAAGTAAGGAGAGGTTAAGAAAAAGAAGGCAAACAAAACCCCTTGCCTATCTCACGCCATTTTTTCCTATTCATTCAAGAATACAACACAAAAGTGCCCAGCCATTTCTACAGTGCAAAAAAAAAAAAAAAATCAAAACACAAAAAACCAACCCAGGTTAGGCTATCTATGAGTTACAGATATTACAGAGCTACCTACCAGACCATCATCTGAATATACAGATATTGTGTGTAGCTGGCACGGACTTGTGACAGATAAAGGACCACAAGATCAAGGGCCAGGAATTTGTTGCCAAATCCAGAAGACAAATACCGAGAATGGGGATATTTGAAAAATAATTCATTGCATTATATCTGCAACAAATTATCTGCCATTGGGTCTTATTCCACAGCTCAGTGAAATCACTGTCAAGGGGCTTGAAGTCAGCACTGGTCTCTCCAAGTAGTTTTCAGATTATACTGTATCAAGAGATGGAAGGCAGTTTACTGAATGAAGTACAAGATTGAGAGACCAGGAAAAGATCTTTTATTTTATTTATGTGAGATTTAAAAAGTCTGCTTTCTTGTAGAAATACCTCTGATGAGATTTCAAAAACCAGCACTCACAGGCTCACTGTTTTCTTACAGATCAAATGGGATCATGAATAAACATAGTCAGAAATGAACAGCCTACCCCCTGCACAGCTGTCCAAGGTGATCGGGGAGTGCAGGGGCAGACAGGACAGGACAGGACAGACGGGTGCAGCATCCTGATAAAGAAAAGAAACTCATCGTTAGGTATAGGTCATGCTGCTGACTTCTTGATCCACAAAGCAGCGAGAAATTGCTAGGTAGAACGCCTCTCTCGAGTGCTGTTAGCAAACAAAGTCTGTTATGTTGCAGTATTAAGCCCATGTGAGGTGGTGCCTGGGTGCTCCTGAGGTTTTAAACTGCAAATCACAGGGTCATACTAAACTGGTGTGTGTCTACACAGGTAGTTTCACTTAATTTAACTGTCAGTCTAAATCATTTTAACATCATCCCTTAAGTTAAACTGTTCATTCTTGGCAGCCTGCCTTTAAGATCTAGTCTTGCAATGAGTCCCTAGTTGAAGCTAATGGGGCTGTATGTGGTTGTAGGATACCAATTGCACAAAATTCATTAAAGGGCTGGGACTTATTTGGGTAAGACCAGCTCTGATACTTATGCTTATTGGGAATTCTTTACACAATAAATATTCCTCTTGACTTCAGTGGGACTATTTATGGATTAAAGTATAGCTCAGCAAGAATTTGGTTGCAGCCAGATGAAGATGTTTTTTACCTTGCTGATGTTCATCATCCCATTGAAATCAGGGTGATTATTATTATCTCTGGATTATTTGAATGATGAAGGGTTTGCAGGAGGGGGATCTTCTTTTGCCATGTGAACATGAGATATTTATTTTCAGAATCCCAGGATTTCAACCATCAGGAAAAAAAAAAACAGAGATAAAATAAAATAAAATAATAAAAAAAAGTTCTATTATGTACTTTGGTAATATTCCTAGAAGAACTCAGAGTATCTCATTTATGCTCTTTATTTCTGGGTTAGAGAAAACAGTTATTTCTCTGCCTATGAAACAGCCTACAAGTCAGTTCCTATCCTAGTCATATACACTTGCATTTTGGAGAGAAAAGTGCCCCTGTTCAGAAATATGCACATTTTATGACATAAATGCTATACAATCTTCATAAAATTTGGATCTCGGCACAAAGGTATATGCTTTTCTGTCCAGGTACAAAGCAATACAGCTGAGCTGATTAATGCCAATACCCAACCTACCCATTTTAAGAGGCTGACATATTATGCACAGCAGCACAATGAAATAAATGGAATTACTTATGTAAGTGCTCTCCCACATAAAGGCTGCAAAACTCAATCTTCTTGTGATTTCTTTCCTAGACCTGTTTTGCAATGTTAACTGGTGAGACATCCTTATCCCTAAGATGTACTAACATACTCCAGTGTGGAAAAACAGAGGATGTCTCCTCCTGAGCAAAAGAGTCTCTACTTCAAATGATTTTATTGTCATTCAGATTTCAGCTTAGCTGCTTTTGAGTGAGTTAAATCATAATGAGTGATAGAAATTTTTTTTTTTTAAAAAGTGCATAAGATGAATACAAATAGCTATGAGAACATGCACTCATACTGCATTTGTAGTACAGACCATTAGACATGGATTCTTTAGGTGTCTCACCTTTAAATTTTGCGTTTCAGCTCCTCTTAGACTTAAAATGCATAGATATCAGAATTTACTTAACTGACATATATACTGTTCTCATTCACACTGGAAAGAAAAATCAGAGATATCACATTGGTTGCGGTGGAATTATTCTAGATTTGCCTTAAATAAGCTAATTCTTTTTATGCTCTACAAAGCAACCTGGATATAAGTGGACCATATTCATGACAGATGATGTAATCCCAGTATCTGTGGAGGGTGTACAGGGAAAGTTGATCCAGGGGATGAATAGCTCCAGGACTACAGATTTTCTGCCTTTGAGAAAGAGGAAGTAAATCCATGTACTTTAATCTCATTGAACTTTATTCTTTGATTTTCCACCAGTGCATAAAGGTAATGAAAAGCATCAGAGTACCTGTTCTGCATATTACTGAAAAAGTCTGTGTCTCACAAATACTTTTACTTAACATCGCACAAAACCTGCTTAATATCATGTATGGCTATAAGAATTTAAATCTTCAGGTTTCTGTAAGCTTTTATGTATATTAAGCAAACCTTTCTTTCTGTCAAAGGAGGATGTGTTTTCATAAAACAGTAAAAGATTTATGGTATCTGGGCCTCAGTGAGGAGTCACTTAACACTTTAGAAAACTAACCTCTTCATCATGCAATGAAAATTATTCACAGCATCAATGTTCAAATCCTATCCTGAAGTTTAGTGATAACACAAAGGTGAAGAAAAAACAATGGAGTCGTCTTTGATTCCTGAACACATTTTGTCTTACACAAGAAAATGAGATTTCGCAAGCACTTTCATCAAGTAAAACACACATAGAGGAAAAATTATTAAACTGAAGTTGTGTCAAATCTGGAGTAGGAGTATCAACATAGAAATTCATCATGGGAATCAATTGTGTTGTATGAAGAAACAGAAGAATGAAACATCAAATTGGATCGCCTACTCCTTTTTCTGTGGGAGCAGGGGTAGATAGCAGTGCATTAAGTTCTGAGATTCAAGGTATCTCAGTCCTTTGCCTTATCTTTGCTGCAGACTTTCAGAAAAAATCAAGTGATTTTTTCACTGGACTTCAGTTTTGCATCTGTAAAATGAGAATAATTACCTGTTTCTTGTCTAATTGGGCTACACAGATATAAAAGAAAACAGGGTATAGTTCTCATTTCACTCAGAACCTTTTAGTATTCCTAAACATAATTTATTCCTTTAGTAATAAACATGAAAAAATATTGTCATGCCCCTATTTTATCTGTGGAGAGGAAAAGAATTTCCAAACAGCTGAGCTGGCATTGTTTGTGCTGTTCTGATTGCCTATCTTTGCTAGCCAGTGCAGTTACTATTGGCTCCGCGCAAACCTTCTGGTGTTTCTTTTGCCCATTTGTACACATAACCACCTCTTCAGTGTTTGATGTTAGTGTTTTTACTTGGTTTCATGTTAAGCCTGTTTATTCATCTTACATATTCAATGACAAAAAGCCAAAAACTTAGGCAGATGGATGGTTTTCTGGTGTATTTTCTGACTTTTCAATGTGCTGATTTCTGAAAGCCAGGAAATACACAATTTCTGCCTTTCCTGGAGCAGTCCATAGCCAATGGAAATTATCTGCAAATGCTCCAGAGGTAAACACCTTGTTAGATACAGCTGTATTGAACTGATCCAGGGATTAGTTGGAACAGATTGACAGAGCTGTGTTTATGATAGGAAAAAAAAAAAAAAAGATTCTGGAAGGACTGCAGGAGGGAAGGTGAAGGGAAAAGTGAAAGAAAGGAGCATGTACACTCTGAAATACCTGATAGCCCTTATTTCCTGCTCTGTTGAGTCAGTTGTGGCAGTAAAGAGGCAGGAAAGTTTTCTTGTGTGGGAACTACAATGTTTTTACCCATAATTCACAGAGTGACAAATACCTTAAGTCTGCATTTCCTCTTTTCAGAGGTATTAATTTATGTTACTTTCTGGAAATTCCAGAGTGTGACCTATATAGAAAGTGGGGAGTATTCTGTATAGCTTTCCATGTAAAATATGCAATACATACCCACCAAATCTTATCACATAGCCAGGGCTTTGAAAGGGCACTCAGATTCCACAAATGGAACAGTTACCTTGTTCTTGCCTTATACTGGATCATAAACCTGAAACAGAGTTAGCAGTCTTTCTTAGATGTATTCCATCACATGGGTCCTGATATTCACAAGGTAGCGTGTATAACTCCATACACACACAGGAGGAAGGGCAAATACAAGGTAATACCTACTTTTCTACTATAATCTAATTACATCCTTACTCCAGCCTCCCAATGCTTTGTCTTTCCCATACTGCTGACTTCCTTCTCAGCCTGCTTATGCACAGGTAATTTATTTTCTTTATTAAATGTGTTGGTCTTTTTCATTTCTAATTTTACCCATATTTAGTCAGATGATACTTTCTTTTCTTCCTGTAACTGCTGTAGACAGTGGCACAATACACTTCTTTTCTCCTCAGTGAATGCAGGTAAGCCATGACTTCCATGTGTCACTGACAAGACATAAACACAGGCTCCCTTAAACTACCCAGGTGATATGAAACATGGAATAGAAGTCCCTTCAATCTGAACATGCACAATGCAATTAATTTGATATATAAGATTAAAGTCTTGTGGGCTGTCAAGAATGGTAAACAGTAGCACTCTTGTCAGTGTTAACTAAATGCAGTTTTCAATTGCAGAGAAGAGTCCTCCATATATATTTCATCTCAGAGTAAAAAAGAAATCTGTTTATATTATAATAGAATATATATGATCAATAACTGTCTGGGGAATGTGGGATTTATGTATTGTTGCTGACTGCTACTGTGTTAATTGTTGCATATAGAAGTTGATATTTAATATTTACTTTGCTGGAAATGTTTTGGGGTTTTTATTTGTTCAGTGAGTGCAGATTAGCTCTCTTGTCTGTGTAACTGAAAGATTTCTCATACTGTAAGTTAGTTTAAGTAAGTGCTGCATATTTTGTGTCTGTTTTCCCCTTTCTGATTTTCTTCTCTAATGAGACCTTGTGAGAGATCACAAGAAAGTACAGGAGGAGTAGGAGTATAAAAGAGAGAGAGAATGCTGATCCCAAGCAGTATAATTACAAAAGTCTTCTTGTAGGAGGAATCTGTCTTCCCTTTGATTTCACGGGCGGTTGGGATTTTCCATTTGAGGTGATGGGAACAAATGTGTTGGCTTCTCCAAAAATGCCTATTCCTCTTGACAAGGGCTTTGTCCTAAAATGTGCTAAAAGGACTTGAAAAAACATCGTAAGATTCTATTTTTGGCTTCTGTTTTAAGCCATTAAAGATGATCTATCTTGCACCTTTTATGCAGTATGACTATTATTTATACATGAAAGAAAATTGTACAGGGCTTGCATGGAGAGGGGGAGATCTTTAACTTTCTCTCCTCTTGTGCTTTAGGTCAGCACACTCAGCCTTTTCTCTAAAGTTCTTTGCTCATGTTGTGAAATCTTACATCCTGACCCAGAGACCACTAAAGCAGAGAAATCCATGCTACCAATACTCTGTATTTAAGGATGTGTGTCAGTTTAGGATCATCCTGTCTTTTCTCCAAATTCTTAGTACTGCACAGTACAGAGATGAAATGTGCAAACCCTTTCTCTGCTGGGGCAACAGTATATTCATTAAAAACTTTCCCACTCTTTCCTGTATCTAATTAATTGCTTTTGCTTAGAGTGTGGGTGGCTTAAATTGATATTTGAGAGCAAGTTTATCAGAACTCCCAGAGATGTTTAAATAACAGCCAGATCATTTTTAGAGGGAAGCTGCTTTGTAAAAATTAAATAAGAGAACACAGCCAAAATAGTCTCTTCCTTCTTCCTCTTTTAGACTTGCTTTCTGCAAGTTTAAAAATTGCAAACATATTAAACAAAATAGAATTGATAGTCCTTCTGGAAATGGCTAGAGATCCTAAGTAGAGTGGACACTAGATGGTTTTTTGTATGCAATAATTCTCATCACTAGTCTTCAAGCACTTAAATACTGGCATTTACCAACTCCCCTTGCTTGTAAATGAAAGGAGGCCGGAAGCTTACTGCAGAGTGTAAAGCATGTCCTATTTCATTCCAACTGTCTCCTGGCTAGTGTCACATAGGGACCTTTTCATTGAATATACAAACACCACTATACAGAAATTCCCATTTAGTGATTGCCTCCCTAGCTTGTGTTTCTGTTATTTCTAAAGGGTCCCTTTGGCTTACCTTCCATTACGAATTTCATTGCTGTAAGAACAACATTCAGCACTGAGAAGATACTGGCTCTGCAGCTCAACATCTTTACACAAAAATACCTATAGTTATCCTATGTTGAGTCACACGGAGTAAGATTCAGTTCATCAAGTGCTTGCAGATTCCTCTTTCATCCATACCAACAACAACACTTTCTTTACACAGCACTGGTAATGCCTTGTTGCAATCACTGCTATAATTTCTTCAGTTTCATATAAAAATCAAAAGGTTTGTTAGAACACTGCAGGTAATGATTCCAGTTGCTTTCAAGTGCCCATTCTCTTTCTAGACATCAAAATGTTTTCAGGCAGTATAATATCAAACCAACGTGTCCTTAAATTAAATTTAAGACCAAAATGAAATACAAAACCAACCAATCAGACAAAACAACAACAGAAAAAACAAACCAAACCCAAAACCAACCAACCAACCCACCCCCATCCCCCAAGAAAAACCCAAACAACCACAACCAAATGGAAAACAGGCAACCCAACTCAAAACAAAAACTCAAACCAACAAAATCAGAAAAAACCTTAAACACAGAAACATAAAACTAAAACCCAAAACTCACAACCATTTCTTTAGACAGATGTTACCTGTTCTTATCTGGTCAAAACCAGGCAAGGACTGATTATAAATAAACCTGAGAGAATCAGGTCATAGAGGAAATGCAGAGAAATTTAAAGACTTGTCTAATATCATATAGCAGATTAGTAGCAGAACCGGCAACAACATCTAGTTTCACACCTCCAACCAATCTGACTTCTCGACCAGCAAAGCCAACTATATACTGAGAGTTAGAGTTAAAAAAATATGTAATATGCCAGGGAATGATGTCTTTCCTGACTAAAAACAACAGCAGTAGGTCCACTGTTTTGCTACTCTCCATATTTTTAATTTTTCTGTGATAACATGACTAGAAGTTGTCCATTTGATGATAGTGGAAGTACAGTTTGTGGCTTTAGTGTTTGTTTTTTTTATCAGAACACCTGTACAAAAAAATCACTGTAAGACTGAAGCTGAATCAGGAAAACAGTGTCGCACACCTGTCATATCAACTTCAAACAGTTATTGTTTTAATTTCTAATTGCTTACATTGGTTACCTTGATGTGCAGTCTCTTGACAATTTAATCTGCATTTTTTTCAATAATACCACAGAAGCATGATTCTCAGTATTGTCACATTACTGCATTTCCATTGCAACCAGAAAGGACTAGGGCTATTTCTTTCAGTTTGGTCTTCAATTGGGTTTAACCTGAATATATCAAAAAATAACACTGTCAGATGTGGCAACAGATTCCACTGTGCAAATAGCATAAGGAACGGGATTTAAGCAAAGTACATATTTCCTAAGAACTGTACTCTTCACAAAAGCTGATGGATATATAGGTGATAGATATAGTATTATCCTCTGGAGAGTTAACTACTTTTTTAGTCCTTTTTTTCCCAGAGTTTCTTGTTATGATAGAAGCAATTTCATCTTTCTGTTATCCATAGCTCCTATTGTGATATGCATATATAGGCAACATACATGGCTTTATGCATATTTCTTTAAAGTGACAATTATTTCTATCTTGTATGTTTAACATAATTCAGAGTCATCAAAAATTTTAATTTGCTTTTTAAAAAGAAGAAAAAAAAAGTACTTCTGCTTGTGCTACTTCAAACTGTTTGAAATGCTTCCCTGGATTTTTTTCATTTTTCCTCTTATCATGTCTTCTTGCTGTTGTGCTATCTCAGTAGTTCTGAATGAAGGCAAAGGGGTCTTAGTTAATTTGTAGACAACTGGTCTGCCTGTATCTTGTATGTGCATCTTAGGCGTTAGCTAGGGGTCCTGTCTGTCCCCAGCTCAGTCTATAACCAAAATTCACATGACTAGCCTTAAGACTTTTACAACCAGTCTGAGCTGAATCAGGTTGCCAGGATGCAGAATGAAATTACACAGCTTTCTTCAGCTTTGCACAGAAGGAATAGGGCATGCAGCATTTAGCATGTATAAATCAGCAAGAATGATGTACCTGAAATGAGGTTTGAAAAGGGCAGCAGCCTCTTAAAAAGCTTTGGAAGCTAACTTTTAACTTTGGAGAGAGGTTTAGAAGTCGAAATTCAGATTGTGGTATTATAAGGATGACTACTGTACCCTTTATGTTCCTTTTTTTTCCTCCCATGGGTATAAAAGGCACAATAACTCACCAGCAGTGTGGTCAATGTTAAGAATATTCTCCAGAGTTTAAGAAATGTACACATTCTTTACTATTAAGAGATTTTGTTTTTTCTTGAAGAGCCATTTCTTTATATTACGCATCCACAGATTTTACTTGAATTGGCATATACTTTGAAAAATGATCCTGCATATAAAGTCATACAATAAACCTGTAGTAGTGCTTAAATTGCAACTGCAGCACTACATAACACTGTTTTTTTTTCCTCTTGTTAAAGCAGCTGGTTTCCAAAAAGCAAATAGGAAACATTTCTATGCAGTATCACAGCAGTCACTTAATGAAAATATAATCACAAGCAATACTCCAAGGTGATTATTTAATGAGTTGGATATGACAAAGCATGTACGTTTTGCAATATAAAAACCTAGAGGTGTTGGCAGCCAGAAGCCAATTGGCTTTAAATCCTTATAAAATGTATAATGAAAAATGAAAATTGGCATTATACATTTATTTTTTATTGAATTTATTTTCATTTAAAAAAACCCAATAAATTGTATGAAGTTCTTTGAGATCTACTTATTGATCTCAAACTGCACTAGACTTTTTAATTTAATTTAAAAAATACAAGTACAGACCTTAAAAGCTGGCTAACTGTGGTGAATTTTAGGGAGGAACTGTTTGTTTGGAGGTTTTTTTAACATTTTGGCCACACACTTAAGATAATTTTTCTGCCCATTTCTTATTTCAGCTGCCATCAGTTCAATTTTAATTTATCTACCTGTCTAACCTTCTGCTAGCAAGAACATTTTTAAATTTCTTGAAAGGTGATAAGATCTCTGTAGCCCTGATGGACTCTGAAGTACATTTCTTTTACATTGGAAATTAACTAATATGTAAGAATGGCTTGTGAAGCTTGAATATTTTTCACTGAATATAGAATTGTATTTCAAAATGGAAGATGGTGCGACTAAAGAGAATTGGTTAATTTATTAACATAAAAAAATCCATCCCTGGACTAATTTGCATCTTGAAGACAACCAAGTTATTGCATTAATTTTGGCTATTAATGACTCTATTATTTCCTTACCACTTTTCTCAGAAGGCTATAGATAAAGAATTTTTAAATCAATAAAAGCATCTGCAAGTATGTCACACAAATCTTCTAGCATCCCTACATAAATACCACTCACTGACTGGTTGCACTGCTGCACAGCACACAAATGCAGAAACAGAACATTGCATTATTACCTAAAGCTACAGGACAAGAGTTTTGGAAACTAAACATGGTTATTAACTTTTCTGGCCTCAGCTTGTGTTAAGCAAAGTGCTTTCTGATGAGTTCAATTTTTAAACATTAGCCTAAGCCCCTTCCTGATGGAAAAGCAGTTAAACAGGACTCTAAGGTCCACAGAAATCTGTGCTATTTAGTCATGCAGGTAGGGTTAAGCATTTACTTAAATGGTCCTACTGACCTGGGTTTTTGAAAAGACTGCACAAAAAACCTGTAGACAGTCTGTTAGCTTGACTCCTGAGTGAAAGTATCCAATTACTTAATCCAAAAAGATTCATTTTACTTTCCTCTTAGAATGCAAGATTCATTAATGACATAGAAACTTTTGGTTAATTAGTTGAATGATAGTCATCCATATCTATTGCCAGTGGCAGACAGCTGGAGTAGTTAAGTCCAGGAAAATAAATTCACTCTCAACACCAAAGTATTAATCAGCTCAGGAAGGTTTGTTGAGGTCACACCACATGGATAGGAAATAAAATGTCCTAGAGTTGGTCTATTTGATGGCCAGATTTACAGAGTAGAATTCATAGCTTTAATGATGGGCAGTATTCTCATATGACAATGTTATTTCTGGTTTTCTGCAGCATCTCCTTACTTATTTCATGGTAGAGGAAACAAGGCCTCACCTGCTGATACCTTTACTCTGTCTATTGCCTAAATAGTCACTTTTCAGAGGAAGGAAGACTGCCTTTGGATGAATGCTCCCTATAGCAGTACACACACAAGGGGGGAATGGGGGTTTAGGCACAGAAATGTTACTAAGAACAGCAGGGAAATTGAATGCAGAAACTTAGCAAAATGTACATATTTGAAAAATTTCCTGCTTATATGCCAATTTCTTATGTACTCATTTTGTTTATTCCAAAGGCTTTTAAGAGCTGCAGACTCCTCACTCCAGTATTTGGCAGACCTAATATCAAACCCTGTTAATTAAAAATTTTGCCTAGATATCAAAGCTTGTTAGATTTAAGGATGATCAGAATGACTTAGTTTTAGTAACTTTTCTATTTTAAGCAAATCTATTGATTCTTTTCACAGCTCTCCACAATAGCTTGATTCTTGTGAGCAGAAACTTACCAATGTGCAAATTAAATTACGTTTCTTGATATGTATATGGTGATAGAACTACTTTCACAAATATTTCAGGGACCATGAATTTAACATAATCTATAAAATTATCTTGATCTCCAACTGCAAACTAAGCTTACCTGAGAAAAAAGACATGTAGATAAATTACTCTGTAAAATTAGCGACTCTGATTCTTGTGAAGTGAAGCAAAAAAGAAACATATATCTACAGAGAATAATTATACCTGAGAGTATACCTTAAGTCTATTCATTTGAACAAATTAAAATGATTGAAACATGAAATCTATTTTTCTTCTGGCATAGTTACTAGGGTAAGGAAACTATAATAAATTCCTAACCAGGTTCTGGTTGTTAATGCCCCCTTACTAAGTTCCACTGTGATTGCTATAAGCCATTTTTTATTGGAAATTGAAAACGTAATCTCAAATATTAGTTAACATGACAAAAAAATAAGAGTAGATATTTTTTTGTTTTTTTACCATGCAGAATTTAACAGTCCACCTAAATAGGTAAGTGATCTGGCTATCAAACACGTCAAACAGTGTGAATATTCTTATTAAAATCAAGTTTTCCAGTTTGCCAGCTGAAAAGAACATTCTACCCAACAAGGATTCATAAGAACACAAGAATAAGGTATACTTTTACCACTTCAGAATAGGAGGAAGAAATAAAATGACATATACTTCTTACCATCTCCTCAGGAAATTAATCTGCTATCAGTACTGTTTTCAACACAAATCCAAAACACAGCCCCATACCAGCCACTGTTAAGAAAATTAACTCTAACCAGTCGAAACCAGCACAACAGTATTCTTTCAAAGTCTGATCCAAAGCCTAGAAGGCTCTATTATCTTCAATGGGCTTCGGTCAGGCTTGTTTTTGAAAGTAAAAAGTTATTCCAAGTAAGAGAGAAAAAGCCACAGCTTTTTTACTACTGAATTCCAAATCTGTCTGCACTTATTTTTTTGAATGGCTTACTAAGAATAGAGTATTCATTCTGTCATCACGTATTAAATACGGACTGTCAACATTTCCCTTGTAATTTTATATATTATCACAATCTTTGTTTATTGCAGGTAATCTTTTTGGCATATAGTTTATCATTTAGAAAACCTAAAATATTTATCTTTTCGTGATCCTAATTGCTTAAGCCATCTTTCCAAAAATAAAGAAAATTCAATATATATGTATGTAGTTTCAACTGATGAATTACTCAATGATGATAGATTTATTCAGTTACTAATGGGTTTCCAGTAGACAACTTAGTAATATAATTAGTTTTTTCCTCATAATCAAATAACTGATCAATCATTACAGCTTTTTTCCCAAGATAATAACTTATTATAGATTTATTTTTTATGTATTCTTCAAAATAATTGCTTTTTCTCTACTATTTCACCCAGAAGTTTCATAAAGATGATGATATTTCAATGTATCATTTACTAAGTTTATTGAAAACAGAGTTTGTGTCAGGTATTCAAAGCAGGCAAATAATTTGCTGACTTTAAACTTATTCCATATACATTACAATAATATTGAATAGATAATAATTCAGTGCACAACCAGTGGGAGCATTTGACTCCTGTAGAGGTTGTAATTACTTTCACTTGTGTCATAAGAAACAGTGGTTTATGTAAGCCTTTTATTACTTTTTTTTCTACTTTATCACAGCAATTAACCATATGCTTTAACCATTTCCTTGGGTGGTTTGTTTTTAAAGAATAGGTATGTTAATATTTTGGTGCCTTAAAATGAATGGGACTAAATTTGTTGCATCCTTTACCTAAGTAAATATCATGTATAAGAGGTGTGTAATATACATGTACATACACACTTATGTATTAAGTCTGTATAAAATTTGCATACCATTTTTGTCTCTGTTCTGAAAGCAATTAAGTCAAGCCATATTTTATTCAGTTAGCCATATTCAGTGGTTGAATTGGCCTGGGATACTGTGGTGTGCCATAATGAAACCTAACCTGAATGCTTTGTCATATCCTCCAATAAAGGATACAACTGAGTAGAATATAACCCGGAAATTCTGATTTTTTTTTTTTTTAATGAGTATGTAAAAGTTTCTTTTTTTTTTTAATAGTTACTTATTTCAATGTGAGAAGTTAAAAGTTTCTTGTACATAATTATGTACAATTGTACTTGATCTCTAATTGCACATTTGTGTATGTACAAATGATACATAAAATGAAAAGATGAGTGGAGGGATAAAAGAATAGGATAATTTAAGTGATACTTCACTATATCAGTTCTATGTGCATTCCTTGGAGTAAGAAAAAGGTTTGCAAACAATTTGTTCTTTTGTGATTGCAACAAGCGGTAGACTGTGTTAGGATTTGATCTTAATGCTTTATATCCATGTCTTAAAGCAGTATAATCCTTGCCACTGTAAAATTCCTGCCTTCCTTTCTGACTCCTACCTTCTCTATCTGTTAGTCTGTGGCCTCCTAAAATGAAGTAAATGGAATCCTAAAATGAGGTAAATGAGGCAAATAATGGTTCTTTTGAGGATACTTTGCCTGTGATTTTTGGGAGATATGAGAAAAGAGTCCTTAACCCAGGATTTTGTTTCAGAGAATGTAGAATCAAATTCTAATTTCTAGACAAGTTGAAATGACTTACTAATAATAGAAATTAATTACAAATTAGAAAGACTCCTAAGGTTGATCTCAGACATACTGAATGAACAAAAGAAAAAGGGGAAAATGAAGCAAGACCTTGAAAATAATAACCTGCATCTCTCTCTCTGACTTTAAATTTTAGATTAAGGGTTTGCGCTTTCTAGATATCTGATAAAATCTTGCTCTAACAAAGCCCTTATGATTTCTTTTCCCTTGAATTAAAATATGATTTGAAATGAATTTTTTAAGAGTAAGAATGTCTTCTGTTTTCTTGAGTTAGTGCATAATAATACACCCAACCTCTGAGCTCTGTTTAATTTAGTAATTATGCTGAACATATAAAAAATGTCTAGGCTAACAGAAAAGATTTCCTTAACTTTATGGTTTGTTGTTGTCTTACCATATCAAAATAATTTCTGAAAGACCACAAATATATGACACATTATTGATACCAGATGAAATGTATTGAGAATAATACCCAATATGGGCTTAAAAATATGTGTTCCTGGCCTTTCTCTTTTCTTTTTTAGGCCATTTCACTTCATCACACTTAGTTTAAGTAGGGTTAATTGCGCTTTGATTTGGAAAAGACTTTACAGTCTACTAAGAAATGTTTGTGTTCTGAGATTCTCTATACAGGTGCAACATATCACTGAAACTGTAATCCAGGCTCTTCTCATCTGCTCTGATTTTCTTGATGAAATTTCTTGATAGAGTCCAGTATCATGGTGTGTGTACGAGTTATTATATTGTACTGTTGTAGTTCAAAATTAATTTTATGAAATAGTTTATTCCATAATGTTTTCTAGTCTAGAGTTTGTTTCCATTTTGGACACACATGAAGCACCATTTATAAAACCATGTAAAATTCTGGTCACTGATATCTGAGAAAAAGAGTGAATGCAGAGGATAAGAAGTGCAGAGAAGGGTTACTCTACACACAGGGAAATAACCAATAAGATAAAAGATGAATCTTCAAGATGAAATGAGAGTGGGTTTCTTTATTTAAACTTAAAAAAATAAATTCTGAAAGAAAAATTACTGCTTTTTTGAAATGCATCAGGTGTATGATCATCAAAGAATAAGGAGAGCTTTTTGAGTAAAATACTGAATTAACTGAAGAGAAATGTATTTTCATATTGAACCTGTGGAAAAGTATAAGTTAGGAACTTCTAGTATGACAAGTAATGTAGCTGGTGTTTAGGAAGATACTAGGTTAGTTGTGAAAGAAAGAACTTGGTAATCCTCAATATCAGAGAAAAGATTCAAAGACCTAGGAGGCTCCTTCCATTTGTGTACTGCTGGAATTTCAAACTATAAGACTTTTACTGCTAGATAGAAATTATGCTTTTCAAGAAATTCTAGTGGAAACTGTTTTAAGATAGGGAGGCTTTGAAATGTTTACTCTTAACTGCAGAAAATATTTTTCAAACAGGTGTCTTTGTATGGAGAAAAACCTGAAATTTCAAAGCTTCAGAATCATTTTTCAAATCCCTAATGTAAAATTTCAGTGAGAAACTATGTAAACAATCAGTATTATTACAGTAGTAGTTTTGAAATATTTTGCAAAAAATTTCAAAAGGACCACAGATGAATGAAGTAGTAAATGAGTAACATAATGCATAGGAAAAAACAGTATACCTGATTGTGTTTTGGCACATAAAAATAGGTTAATTTCATCAGGCAAGTTATTGCTTGTGAATTATTCACTATGTTCTCCTGGCTGTAATTCTTTCTGCATTTAATTACAAGGGGCTACAGATTACTTAGAGGTCTTGTAATGCATGTGCATGACTGCCAAGACCACTAATGGAAATTGCATACCATTGCTGAGAGAAAAGTATACACTTCAGTAATTACATGTGGTACTCTAAATGCAGATGCAAAAGTAATTATCATAAACTGGTCTTCTGCATATTGGAATGCTGTATTGGCTCAATACATTAGCTTTCAATTCCTAAGATCATCAGGACTCAATATGTAGTTAGTTCTCTCATGAAATAAAATTAAAAGTCTCCAAGTAGCTTCTTTTTATTCTTGGACTCTAAGAGTAGTTCCATAGGGAGCGCTACAGACATTATTACACAAGAGAAGAGAGTTTTAGTGGCCAGTGTTTAAGTATTCTGGTAGAATTTTAAAATCATATAACACTTGGGTTCAGCTACTCTTGTCACATTTTAATGACCACTAGAATTTGTATGGCAAAGCAAGAAAACTTAAATTTTCAAGAGTTTTTTTCACTAACCTCACTAAATTTCAGTAATGGTGAAGCCTTGAAACTGTGACCTTGTGAAGAGATGAGTAAACAAAAACTACAAAAAGGAAAAAAGATATGTGCCAGAGATAGGATTGGATATCCAGCATGGCTATGAATTTCAGAACTGGATGACTCCTTCCTTTAAAATAGTTTTATTTTATGGCCTTTGATAATGGCAATGCTCCAAACATGGCTGAAAGACAGAATGACTTCAGCATTTCTCCAAAATATATTGTGAAAGGGAGTATGTTCAAATTTGGTCCTTCTGTCTAGTTACACATGGTCAGTGCATGTCCTTGCTATACATTGGCTAGCACATTTGGACCATTATTGTTGCATAGAGCTAGCCTGCCATTTTTCTGTTCATTTTGGTCTTTCTATACTGTCTTGAGTTTTAGATTAACCCTTGACTTGCCTCAACTCTTTACATCCTTAAAATACTTCAAAGAGATATTTCAAACCTATGAAATAATAGTTGGCACTAATGTCTCACATCGTTCTTTTAAAATAATGAGGTATGCAGTACACAGTATGTCTTATAAGTGTGGATGTTTCTAGTCTCTGGACTTTGCCTGGGTCTGTATAAGTTGCCACAGTTTATGCACTTTCTTTTCTCTGCATTCTCTTGCAGTTTTTCCGGAAGAGTCTCCGAAGTATTGACTATCTGCCAGTTTCTTCTGCTGATCTGCACCTTACATATAGCTACCTCTAATCTGCTTTCCCAGCTTTCTGTCCTGTTTATTTTTATAGCTTGATGCATCCTAATGATACTGAAAAGTGGTAGAAACAAACTCCTTAACACAAATTTGCAGGTGTTAAAAAGGGCATTCTTTATTCAGCACAATGGACACTTGGATAGCCCCTCTAATGAAATGTGCTAAATGACAGATAGACAGGGCTTTTTATTGCACATACTTTTTTTTTTACATATTCATTAGGTATTCTTGCTTACTTAGTACATATTCCTTATTTTGTTTTACATAGTCACAACCCTATCAGAAGCCCTTATTTGGTCCTTCCTGGTCATCATCATCTTCTTGACTTCAGCTCTTGAGCAGGCACAGCATCATTGTGTTCCACCGGAAAAACTGTGATGTTTGTTTTTTTATGTCTTATCTGAGTACACAGAGCTCAGCTCCCATCCTGTTCGTTTGATTTACATTCCTTATCTAATTCTCTAGGATTTCTCTAAGGTTATATTGTTCCTTACTTGGTCATACTGGAATGCTGTGAGCAATGTTCTACTTCTCCTGTCACTGATAGTTCTAAGCTTAAGAAGTTAAGATCTATGTTTCATCGGTCTCCTCCATCACCATGGATTCTTGAATCATCACCTGGTCTCTGATGCCAAAATACTACAGTTATATTTCTGACTTCTCAATTTAAAGTCAGTGACAAAAAAAAAAAAGGTTAAAGGTTTCTATTTTTGTAGCCCCATCTAAATCTTCTACAAGTTCCACTCTTCGTGAGATTACAGTGTTCCTCAAACTCTTCCAGTACATTTACATTGGTCATCTTCTCATCCTTACTTATTTGCATGGTATTAAAATGTGATATCTTGACACATTGGAATAATTGTGAAAAAACACATATTTTTCACTCTTTCCTTATTAAATTGAATTAGTTTCTCTATATGTATCTCATATTTTGTCGTAATATTTTTCTGAATGCAACCACTGCCCAAGGACCAGGGTCATGAAAGTGTGTTTGTTGTTCCATCTCTTAATTCTTCTCTCATTCCTAAATGTTCCTACTCCTTGTCTTTATTTCATTGCAAGCTTTTTATTTCTCAGGTTCCATTTCTAGTACTGAATGATCTTTCAGTTCTTCATATGCATTTTAATTTTTATTTTGAAACTTTTTGGAGAGCTCTAAATATTTGACATTTGGGAAAAAAATGCTCAAGCTTCCTTGTGTCTCTGATATGATATAGCTAACTCAGACTGCTTCACCATGCTTTTAGCTTTGCTGTTAACAACGAGTGAAAAGGGGTATTCTCTATGGTGCAGTGTGAGGGTTTTGATCTTGGCCTTCCTGGTAACCAGCTCATAACCAAGGAAGTGGCCATGTACCCAGTATTCCATACGATTTTTACATAAATCAGGGTATAAATAAGGTGGAGATTAGAGACCTCACTCTCTTCTCTTCTCTTCTGGCGAGGTTCAGGAGCAGTGGGTCCTTGCATTGGTCTCGCTTATCCAGAGGCTGAGGCCTGCAGTGACCGCTGGTCTGCCACACGGGAGAATGGAGAGTGCTGGCCGTGTCTGAAGATCTTGTTTCTCTGAGGGAGATGGTGAGATTTGTTTTGTTAGTTCTTTATTCTGCTAGTTCTTGGGTTTGATTGTGTATATCTGTTCTGTGTCCCTTTTTGTCCCTTTTTCCCCTTTCCCTTCAGGGGTGTGCATTTCGATTCCCTTCATTGTGTACATAGCATTTTAATTGTATATAACTGTAATATACATGAAAATATATATTTTTATATAATTGAATTGATTTTGGGTTCTTCAATTTTTATGGGTTTTTTTCCTTTGCCCTAAGAAAAGAAGGGAGGGGGAAGGAGTTGTTAGTGTGAGTTCGGACATTTGGCAGGGACCCAAGTCCGAACCTTCACATGAAGGTTGCTAAGAAGCTACTTATATGCCTGAGGTTAGACAGAGGTTTTACTAAGTTGAAATCAATTGCAGCATACTTCATCTGATCAAAACACACAGGACTTCTTATACCAAGGTCTTCATAGAATTCCAGAGCCACACGTGAGGACAAAATGTTCCTTAAGAAAAGAATTAATGAGAGGGCCCAGAGAGAAGAATCCTGGCTCTGAACAAACTACCACATAGGAAAATGCAAGGCAGTAGTTATGCTTGTGCATCAACAGTCAAACCACAGTGGGGTTGGTGTGTATCTCTGTTTTTGTATAAGACATCACTTGCAAGCGTCAGGAACTGTTTAAGTATCCTATTCATGTCAAATATTAAAATAAAGGTGTTTCTGTAACGGTTGTTATGATTATTTACCATCTGCTCACAAGCAATTTTGTTAGCACACAGGTTTAACCAAATAAGGTAACTGGTTACAAGTGATGAAATACTGTAATTAGTTGTGTCTGCAATACAAAATTAGAGACAACATTTTGTTTAACTAATAGCTGTTTAACTGACTGCAAGAAGTGATTCTTTTGCATGGGACCTGTAACTAAGAGAAATTGCAACAAGCTGATTCACAGATTGTGTATGTTGAGAGAATGGATGTGTACAGAGCGTATTCAGTTCAGGTACTCTCATGCAGGGAGTGCAAAACCATAGACTACATAGATGCGTGTTAGTTATACAAATGCACTAGATATTTTCCACTACTAACAATATAAATTTTGATTAACCATATAAAACATGTTCAGTTATAAAATATATTTACAGAGGTGAGAGAATGAAATAATTTATTAAAAGAAGGTCTTGCTGAAAATTGACAGGCTATAAATGTAAAAAGGAAACATACATTTGTTTATACAGCAAATTAACACTGAAAATTCACTGCTGTTACCTCTATTATTGAAATATTTTGTATGATTATGGATAGCCACTGCTTTTTCATAAGAAACAACAAGCATTAGTTCATGGTTTTAACCACATAAACAGACTGCCATCTACCTAGTTTATAGTTAATAATTTGGGGCTGGAGAGTTTCCTAACGATTATTTCATCAGCTTGCTTGATTTTCAATGACATATAATTAATCCTTAATGAAATTATTTTTAAAAGAACAAAAAATTTTGTCAGTGAAGAAGATAGAAAATGAAAACAGCATCTTCAGAGCTATGTGTATGGAAAACAATAAATGCATTAGCAATGCAGACATATAAGGAAAAGGGTTTTAACAATAGGGACAGGGTAGACAAAGTTAAAGTGACAACAAACATACTTTTATGTAAGCATTTTCTGAAGCAACAAACATACATTGTTGTTGTTGAAACTGAAATTTATAATCCCTTCCTCTGCTTAAGGAAAATCTTTGCATATCTGAAGTTGAACAAAGGATGAAATAAGCTGACATCATTAAAATGGAAGAAGTTGAAGAGGAGGACTCATATTCTCGTCTTTTGCACATCTATATATTAGATATGCTTTGCAAAAATATTAAATATTTGGTTCTTAATATATACATATATATATAAAGAAGAAAGCATCATTCATTCTTGAGTATAACTATTAAAATGAAGAGGTTTTTTTCATTGAGCTAGAAGCTTTGGTGACCATCTAGTTTCTGCTTTTTCTCCTTCCAAGAAATATCAGATGGAGGTGAAGCTAATTGTGCTATACTGATTTCCACTGAAAGTTCAGTGATACCCACATAAACATTAAAGCTCTTAGTGTCGCCTTAGGACTTTTACTTCAGTCTTCAGAACAGCTGTCCATATTTTGAAGCTACTTCAAATCAATGTTGTTAGAATAGGATGAAATGTGAAATGATTTTCAAAGGAGAATATTAATATTTTTTCTTTTCTGTCAAATCTTTCACTGAGCTTCCCCCCCCCCCCCCCATAACCTTTGACTGTAAATGGCAATGTCATCTGCAGTTATAGCAGAGCACTTTGACATAGCTGACGTGAAATTTCCTTAATGCTTGGTCAGCCTGGAAAGTGTACAAAGGTTGGTACCTCTGGAAAAGAAAGTGTGTATATGTCTTCTGAGGAATATTATCCTATTCCCAAGGTACTTGTTAGAGAGTGTTAATGTCAGAATGTCAAAAAAGGAGCTTTTAAACATCAGAATTACACAAAAATATAACAAATGCTTTCTAAGCATAGATAGCAGAGATAGATTATCCCCATTCTACAACTGATGTTTCTTTTCCCCTTTCTTTTCTTTAGGAATATTAATTCCCTTAAAATTATAATTGGTTTAGATTTCAGATAAATTAAGCCAATTTACTGTACATAGCTTTAGTAGAATTTTTTTTTTTTTTTTAACACAGCAAGGTATTTATTTATTTAAGATTTTTCCCTGGTGTAGCCTAATTTGGCTAACATCAGCTGAGATTTCGGTTGATATGTTCCAGATAGGAGCACTGGTTCTATTAATAGACCTTATTAATAAATGGTAGCATAAAGATAGGAATGTGAAATTATGTACTCGAGGCATTCCGTGTCCAGCAACATTTCAAATATTGTTTGAAAAACAGCAATGTCAATGTGATAAAGTATTCTTTTTAAGTATGATTAAATAAATTTTTATATGCATTCAAGTATCTTCTCATGTGTACAGGTTAGTAAATATAGAATGTGTCTGAGTATGCGTGGAAACAACAGTAAATGAGCTTTCAGATCTGTCAAACACTTTTTTTCTTATTGTTGCTTCAGGCTTCTTTTTGTATGTTACCCTTTGTATCTTGAGATAAGCTAGCTGGATATGCCTGCTTTTGTGGGGGTGTTGGGGGAGCAGAATATATATCAGAATAGAATACTAATTTTTCTGAAAATTTCCTCAAAGTAGGAATTATTACTAATAAATTATTTTATAAAATAAGATTTTGTTTCCTAATAACTGTGTTTTCTTTTGTGAGAGTATTATGAGAAATGAACATAACCTTTAACAAACGTTCAACTTGAATGAATTAAATCAAAATTAAGCCACTTTAGTTTTTTCCTTGAAACATAGATCACTGCTAGTATATTTTTTTTAAAATTTTCTATTCCAAATAAGCTTTATCATCAGCTCACAGTTATGTGATTTTGATTGATTTTCATCTTCTAGAGTGTTTGTATGTAGATATTTACTTTTATCTTACTCAATGGCATCCTCCTCACCTACTTTTAGACAACTTCTACATGAAAATCTCCATTTAATCTAATTGTTTAGTCCCTCTGTAAAGTCAGGGAAAAGAAATACAATCCTCTTCAGTTCAGTTCATCTCACCCAAACAGGGACCTGTTAATGAACAACCTAAATGAAGTTCACCTTAAAATCTATCTGGTTTTTTTCTGTTGACTGGGGTATAGCTATATAGCTATTGGCAGTGAGGGCAGGGAGGCAGGACCAGAAGACAGTGGTTTGCCTGTAGGGGTGGCCTCTGTGACAAGAGAGATGAGGGCAGACAGCCAACTCTACAAGGGTTTCACCACAGAGAACAACTGAGCCCATCAGACATTTTCTCATACCTGTCACGACAAAAATTTTATTTGTATTTTTGTTATTTTTTCCAAAGTTCACTAATCACTTACTATGAATAGTATTTGTACTATTATACTAGTATTTGTACTATATTTGTATATATATTAGTATTTTTTCACTGTACATTAGATGAGATGTAATCTTCAAAAAAATGCAGTTATTCTCTTAGTTGTGAGCGTATGCCCTGTGAACTAGCCTAGCTAAAAGATTATCTCTGTAATCTGAATTGGAATGAACATTTACTTTCCTAATGTTCCTCTACAATACAAATGCAGAGTGATCAAACTTACACTCCAATTATGTTTTACAATGTTGACCATGAAAACTTCATTGTAACTGTAATGTCAGATAATTTCCAAGAACATGGTTCTGCCTCAGAACAATGTGACCAGCTGCAGAAAGGCAGAACTCTGCCAAAACCTGTCACTTTTCATTTGTTCACTACTTCCAACAGAGTTGTTCCTCATTTTATGTCTGTTTAGTCTTTTCTGAAATTTGGCATCTTGCAGTGTGATAACTCCGTGTAGTATCTGCACGTGTCAGCAGGCCCAGCACAGAATCGTGCCTTTCCACATTATCTCTTATCAAATTGGTGTGAGGACATGATCAAATGTGTTTTTCTGGAGAGGATAAACAACACTATGTAAGAATGGGAGGTTATTCCCCACAGCTGAAGTTTATGACAACTTCATTTCTGCTAGTTCATGTGGCAACTTATTGGTGGCTGCAGATCAAATCGGTTGGCTGTGCGCTGATTGGGAAAGGACCTGCTCCTGTGTTCCAAGCCTAATGCTCTCTATTGCCACAAGGACAGCAAATTCCCACAGAAATCGGTAACAAACAAAGTGTTAAAAAGTAATATCAGAAATTATTTTAACCATTTGCTAAATGAACGTATATCTGAACTGTCAGAAATTTTTTCTTAAACTCAGAAATAAAACATATTGCTCACTTTTCTTTTGCTGGTCTTTTACTTTTGAATTTCTCTCTGCTACTTGCAGGAGTAAAACCCCAAAGCAGGTTAGTCTGAATTTCTTCAGTTTCATTACAAAAGTTTTGTGCAGATCTAGCTAAAATCTTTGGTTTAGAACTATAATGATTAATGTCCTGAGCCACAGAGAGAGGAGATCTGAGCCAGAAACGGAAGAGAATAGAAACTTCAGAAACAAATGGGACACACAAAATTGAATACAATTCCTGACCTCAAACCTGCTGAAAGAATCTTTTCACAATTTGATATTCCATATTCCTTCTCCATTTCTTTAAACTTTAGAAACTGATAGTACTTCATTTTCCTGTCAATGGCAAACTCCTCCTTCATCTCATATAATCTCATATATTTAAGAGTGAAGGAGAGTTAGATTGTTTAGGTTTTTTTCCTTGTGTATCGTTTTTCTCACACTCTGCCTTACAGTTATAACAGATTTCCAACTAACATAGAATCCTTTAGTGTGGTAAATTAGAGTTAGGAGGGGAGCATCTTATTTTTGAATTAAAATTCTAATTTTAGAATGCATCCTGTCATCATATCTTGTCATGTATTAATAGGGGTGTGAGAAAAAAAAAACGGACTTAAAATTTTGTTGACTATACTGAAAGAGAAGTGCAAAAAAGCTCA
Source organism: Empidonax traillii (assembly GCF_003031625.1). Lineage (NCBI taxonomy): Eukaryota > Metazoa > Chordata > Aves > Passeriformes > Tyrannidae > Empidonax > Empidonax traillii. Next base: position 796,938 of record NW_020955715.1, read on the forward strand.
TATTGGCTGGTATCTTGCTTGTTTTACAATCAATATGTTTACTGACTGATAAAATGATCTCAAGAAACAAGAAAAACTCCAGGATATCAGATATGTTGGATCTAATACGAGCCAAGCAAAACTGTCTGTTCTGAACATCTTGGTCATTAGTAAGATTAGACTGGATGCCAAAGATATAATGCTTTAGGTTACTTTCAGTTTTGAGAAAGAAATTAGCTGTGTCACATCTGGAATGGAAGTAAAAGAAGGAATTACTGAAAGAACGAATGACCACCATCTGCTCAAGGTATATATCATGCACAGATGTGCAATGAGTTCATAGGTACATACTAAAGCTTCTTGAGAAGAAGTTATACTTGTCTGTAGGTACTATCAGCTGTTTGGATACTTGCCATATGGGTATGGGAAATACAGCAGGACAGACGGATGAATATTTTTGTGCAATAGCCACTATATTAATAAAAATATGTTCAAATAAAATTAAAGTGTATTCTTTTATTTCAATGA